>NW_027136979.1:0-300000 GCF_040869045.1 Eurosta solidaginis
TTCTACGTCATACTGGTTTGGGTTAACCGACTAAAAGGGATAAGTGTCCATATCTATTGAACCAAGCAAGATAGAATCGATTTTGTTTTTGCAGATTATAGGTTTTTATGTGTATATTAATCCAAAAGCTGATCCAAGGTTCTATCGCTAACGGTTCAATTTCTACGTCATACTGGTTTGGGTTAACCGACTAAAAGGGATAAGTGTCCATATCTATTGAACCAAGCAAGATAGAATCGATTTTGTTTTTGCAGATTATAGGTTTTTATGTGTATATTAATCCACAAGCTGATCCAAGGTTTTCTCGCTAACGGTTCAATTTCTACGTCATACTGTGTGGGGTTAACCGACCAAAAGGGATAAGTGTCCATATCTATTGAACCAAGCAAGATAGAATCGATTTTGTTTTTGCAGATGGTAGGTTTTTATGTGCATATTAATCCACAAGCTGATCCAAGGTTCTATCGTTAACGGTTCAATTTCTACGTCATACTGTGTGGGGTTAACCGACTAAAAGGGATAAGTGTCCATATCTATTGAACCAAGCAAGACAGAATCGATTTTATTTCTGCAGGTGGTAGGTTTTTATGTGTGTATTAATCCACAAGCTGATCCAAGCTTCTATCGCTAACGGTTCAATTTCTACGTCATAAAATGGATAAGTGTCCACATCTATTGAACCAAGCAAAATAGAATCGATTTTATTTTTGCAGATTATAGGTTTTTATGTGTATATTAATCCACAAGCTGATTCAAGGTTCTATCGCTAACGGTTCAATTTCTACGTCATACTGTGTGGGGTTAACCGACTAAAAGGGATAAGTGTCCTTATCTATTGAACCAAGCAAGATAGAATCGATTTTGTTTTTGCAGATGATAGGTTTTTATGTGTATATTAATCCACAAGTCGATCCAAGGTTCTATCGCTAACGGTTCAATTTCTACCTCATACTGTGTGGGGTTAACCGACTAAAAGGGATAAGTGTCCTTATCCATTGAACCAAGCAAGATAGAATCGATTTTGTTTTTGCAGATTATAGGTTTTTATATGTATATTAATCCACAAGCTTATCCAAGGTTTTTTCGCTAACGGTTCAATTTGTATGTCATACTGTGTGGGGTTAACCGACTAAAAGGGATAAGTGTCCATATCTATTGAACCAAGCAAGATAGAATCGATTTTGTTTTTGCAGATGGTAGGTTTTTATGTGTATATTAATCCACAAGCCGATCCAAGGTTATATCGCTAACGGTTCAATTTCTACGTCATACTGTGTGGGGTTAACCGACTAAAAGGGATAAGTGTCCTTATCTATTGAACCAAGCAAGATAGAATCGATTTTGTTTTTGCAGATGATAGGTTTTTATGTGTATATTAATCCACAAGCCGATCCAAGGTTCCATCGCTAACGGTTCAATTTCTACGTCATAAAAGGGATAAGTGCCCACATCTATTGAACCAAGCAAAATAGAATCGATTTTATTTTTGCAGATTATAGGTTTTTATGTGTATATTAATCCACAAGCTGATCCAAGGTTCTATCGCTAACGGTTCAATTTCTACGTCATACTGTGTGGGGTTAACCGACTAAAAGGGATAAGTGTCCTTATCTATTGAACCAAGCAAGATAGAATCGATTTTGTTTTTGCAGATGATAGGTTTTTATGTGTGTATTAATCCACAAGCTGATCCAAGGTTCTATCGCTAACGGTTCAATTTCTACGTCATAAAAGGGATAAGTGTCCACATCTATTGAACCAAGCAAAATAGAATCGATTTTATTTTTGCAGATTATAGGTTTTTATGTGTATATTAATCCACAAGCTGATCCAAGGTTCTATCGCTAACGGTTCAATTTCTACGTCATACTGTGTGGGGTTAACCGACTAAAAGGGATAAGTGTCCTTATCTATTGAACCAAGCAAGATAGAATCGATTTTGTTTTTGCAGATGATAGGTTTTTATATGTATATTAATCCACAAGCCGATCCAAGGTTCTATCGCTAACGGTTCAATTTCTACGTCATACTGGGTGGGGTTAACCGACTAATAGGGATAAGTGTCTATATCTATTGAACCAAGCAAGGTAGAATCGAATTTATTTTTGCAGATGGTAGGTTTTTATGTGCATATTAATTCGCAAGCTGATCCAAGGTTCTATCGCTAACGGTTCAATTTCTACGTCAAACTGGGTGGGGTTAACCGACTAAAAGGGATAAGTGTCCATATCTATTGAACCAAGCAAGACAGAATCGATTTTATTTTTGCAGACGGTAGGTTTTTATGTGTATATTAATCCACAAGCCGATCCAAGGTTCTATCGTTAACGGTTCAATTTCTACGTCATACTGTGTGGGGTTAACCGACTAAAAGGGATAAGTGTCCATATCTATTGAACCAAGCAAGACAGAATTGATTTTATTTCTGCAGATGGTAGGTTTTTATGTGTGTATTAATCCACAAGCTGATCCAAGGTTCTATCGCTAACGGTTCAATTTCTACGTCATAAAAGGGATAAGTGTCCACATCTATTGAACCAAGCAAAATAGAATCGATTTTATTTTTGCAGATTATAGGTTTTTATGTGTATATTAATCCACAAGCTGATCCAAGGTTCTATCGCTAACGGTTCAATTTCTACGTCATACTGGGTGGGGTTAACCGACTAATAGGGATAAGTGTCTATATCTATTGAACCAAGCAAGGTAGAATCGAATATATTTTTGCAGATGGTAGGTTTTTATGTGCATATTAATCCACAAGCTGATCCAAGGTTCTATCGCTAACGGTTCAATTTCTACGTCAAACTGGGTGGGGTTAACCGACTAAAAGGGATAAGTGTCCATATCTATTGAACCAAGCAAGACAGAATCGATTTTATTTTTGCAGACTGTAGGTTTTTATGTGTATATTAATCCACAAGCCGATCCAAGGTTCTATCGTTAACGGTTCAATTTCTACGTCATACTGTGTGGGGTTAACCGACTAAAAGGGATAAGTGTCCATATCTATTGAACCAAGCAAGACAGAATTGATTTTATTTCTTAAGATGGTAGGTTTTTATGTGTGTATTAATCCACAAGCTGATCCAAGGTTCTATCGCTAACGGTTCAATTTCTACTTCATACTGGGTGGGGTTATCCGACTAAAAGGGATAAGTGTCCATATCTATTGAACTAAGCAAGATAGAATCGATTTTATTCTTGCAGATTATAGGTTTTTAAGTGTATATTAATCCACAAGCTGATCCAATGTTCTATCGTTAACGGTTCAATTTCTACGTCCTACTGTGTGGGGTTAACCGACTAAAAGGGATAAGTGTCCATATCTATTGAACCAAGCAAGACAGAATCGAATTTGTTTTTGCAGATGATAGGTTTTTATGTGTATATTATTCCACAAGCTGGTCCAAGGTTCTATCGCTAACGGTTCAATTTCTACGTCATACTGGGTGGGGTTAACCGACTAAAAGGGATAAGTGTCCATATCTATTGAACCAAGCAAGATAGAATCGATTTTGTTTTTGCAGATGGTAGGTTTTTATGTGTATATTAATCCACAAGCTGATCCAAGGTTCTATCGTTAACGGTTCAATTTCTACGTCATACTGTGTGGGGTTAGCCGACTAAAAGGGATAAGTGTCCATATCTATTGAACCAAGCAAGACAGAATCGATTTTATTTCTGCAGGTGGTAGGTTTTTATGTGTGTATTAATCCACAAGCTGATCCAAGCTTCTATCGCTAACGGTTCAATTTCTACGTCATAAAATGGATAAGTGTCCACATCTATTGAACCAAGCAAAATAGAATCGATTTTATTTTTGCAGATTATAGGTTTTTATGTGTATATTAATCCACAAGCTGATTCAAGGTTCTATCGCTAACGGTTCAATTTCTACGTCCTACTGTGTGGGGTTAACCGACTAAAAGGGATAAGTGTCCATATCTATTGAACCAAGCAAGATAGAATCGATTTTGTTTTTGCAGATGGTAGGTTTTTATGTGTATATTAATCCACAAGCTGATCCAAGGTTCTATCCTTAACGGTTCAATTTCTACGTCATACTGTGTGGGGTTAACCGACTAAAAGGGATAAGTGTCCATATCTATTGAAACAAGCAAGACAGAATTGATTTTATTTCTTCAGATGGTAGGTTTTTATGTGTGTATTAATCAACAAGCTGATCCAAGGTTCTATCGCTAACGGTTCAATTTCTACTTCATACTGGATGGGGTTATCCGACTAAAAGGGATAAGTGTCCATATCTATTGAACCAAGCAAGATAGAATCGATTTTATTTTTGCAGATTATATGTTTTTAAGTGTATATTAATCCACAAGCTGATCCAAGGTTCTGTCGTTAACGGTTCAATTTCTACGTCCTACTGTGTGGGGTTAACCGACTAAAAGGGATAAGTGTCCATATCTATTGAACCAAGCAAGACATAATCGAATTTGTTTTTGCAGATGATAGTTTTTTATGTGTATATTAATCCACAAGCTGATCCAAGGTTCTATCGCTAACGGTTCAATTTCTACGTCATACTGGGTTGGGTTAACCGACTAAAAGAGATAAGTGTTCATATCTATTGAACCAAGCAAGATAGAATCGATTTTGTTTTTGCAGATGGTAGGTTTTTATGTGTATATTAATCCACAAGCTGACCAAAGTTTCTATCGTTAACGGTTCAATTTCTACGTCATACTGTGTGGGGTTAACCGACTAAAAGGGATAAGTGTCCATATCTATTGAACCAAGCAAGACAGAATCGATTTTATTTCTGTAGGTGGTAGGTTTTTATGTGTGCATTAATCCACAAGCTGATCCAAGCTTCTATCGCTAACGGTTCAATTTATACGTCATAAAATGGATAAGTGTCCACATCTATTGAACCAAGCAAAATACAATCGATTTTATTTTTGCAGATTATAGGTTTTATGTGTATATTAATCCACAAGCTGATTCAAGGTTCTATCGCTAACGGTTCAATTTCTACGTCATACTGTGTGGGGTTAACCGACTAAAAGGGATAAGTGTCCATATCTATTGAACCAAGCAAGATAGAATCAATTTTATTTTTGCAGATTATAGGTTTTTATATGTATATTAATCCACAAGCTGATCCAAGATTCTATCGCTAACGGTTCAATTTCTACGTCATACTGTGTGGGGTTAACCGACTAAAAGGGATAAGTGTCCATATCTATTGAACCAAGCAAGATAGAATCGATTTTGTTTTTGCAGATGGTAGGTTTTTATGTGTATATTAATCCACAAGCTGACCAAAGTTTCTATCGTTAACGGTTCAATTTCTACGTCATACTGTGTGGGGTTAACCGACTAAAAGGGATAAGTGTCCATATCTATTGAACCAAGCAAGATAGAATCGATTTTGTTTTTGCAGATTATAGGTTTTTATGTGTGTATTAATATACAAGCTTATCCAAGGTTTTTTCGCTAACGGTTCAATTTGTATGTCATACTGTGTGGGGTTAACCGACTAAAAGGGATAAGTGTCCATATCTATTGAACCAAGTAAGATAGAATCGATTTTGTTTTTGCAGATGGTAGGTTTTTATGTGTATATTAATCCACAGGCTGACCAAAGTTTCTATCGTTAACGGTTCAATTTCTACGTCATACTGTGTGGGGTTAACCGACTAAAAGGGATAAGTGTCCATATCTATTGAACCAAGCAAGACAGAATCGATTTTATTTCTACAGATGGTAGGTTTTTATGTGTGTATTAATCCACAAGCTGATCCAAGGTTCTATCGCTAACGGTTCAATTTCTACGTCATAAAAGGGATAAGTGTCCACATCTATTGAACCAAGCAAAATAGAATCGATTTTATTTTTGCAGATTATAGGTTTTTATGTGTATATTAATCCACAAGCTGATCCAAGGTTCTATCGCTAACAGGTTCAATTTCTACGTCATACTGTGTGGGGTTAACCGACTAAAAGGGATAAGTGTCCATATCTATTGAACCAAGCAAGATAGAATCGATTTTGTTTTTGCAGATGGTAGGCTTTTATGTGTATATTAATCCACAAGCTGATCCAAGGTTCTATCGTTAACGGTTCAATTTCTACGTCATACTGGGTGGGGTTAAACGAATAAAAGGGATAAGTGTACATATCTATTGAACCAAGCAAGATAGAATCGATTTTGTTTTTGCAGATTATAGGCTTTTATGTGTATATTAATCCAAAAGCTGATCCAGGGTTCTATCGCTAACGGTTCAATTTCTACGTCAAACTGGGTGGGGTTAACCGACTAAAAGGGATAAGTGTCCATATCTATTGAACCAAGCAAGATAGAATCGATTTTGTTTTTGCAGATTATAGGTTTTTATATGTATATTAATCCACAAGCTTATCCAAGGTTTTTTCGCTAACGGTTCAATTTGTATGTCATACTGGGTGGGGTTAAACGACTGAAAGGGATAAGTGTCCATATCTATTGAACCAAGCAAGATAGAATCGATTTTGTTTTTGCAGATTATAGGTTTTTATGTGTATATTAATCCACAAGCTGAGCCAAGGTTTTTTCGCTAACGGTTCAATTTCTACGTCATACTGGTTTTGGTTAACCGACTAAAAGGGATAAGTGTCCATATCTATTGAACCAAGCAAGATAGAATCGATTTTGTTTTTGCAGATTATAGGTTTTTATGTGTATATTAATCCAAAAGCTGATATAAGGTTCTATCGCTAACGGTTCAATTTCTACGTCATACTGGTTTGGGTTAACCGACTAAAAGGGATAAGTGTCCATATCTATTGAATCAAGCAAGATAGAATCGATTTTGTTTTTGCAGATTATAGGTTTTTATGTGTATATTAATCCACAAGCTGATCCAAGGTTTTTTCGCTAACGGTTCAATTTCTACGTCATACTGTGTGGGGTTAACCGACTAAAAGGGATAAGTGTCCATATCTATTGAACCAAGCAAGATAGAATCGATTTTGTTTTTGCAGATGGTAGGTTTTTATGTGCATATTAATCCACAAGCTGATCCAAGGTTCTATCGTTAACGGTTCAATTTCTACGTCATACTGTGTGGGGTTAACCGACTAAAAGGGATAAGTGTCCATATCTATTGAACCAAGCAAGACAGAATCGATTTTATTTCTGCAGGTGGTAGGTTTTTATGTGTGTATTAATCCACAAGCTGATCCAAGCTTCTATCGCTAACGGTTCAATTTCTACGTCATAAAATGGATAAGTGTCCACATCTATTGAACCAAGCAAAATAGAATCAATTTTATTTTTGCAGATTATAGGTTTTTATGTGTATATTAATCCACAAGCTGACTCAAGGTTCTATCGCTAACGGTTCAATTTCTACGTCATACTGTGTGGGGTTAACCGACTAAAAGGGATAAGTGTCCTTATCTATTGAACCAAGCAAGATAGAATCGATTTTGTTTTTGCAGATGATAGGTCTTTATGTGTATATTAATCCACAAGCCGATCCAAGGTTCTATCGCTAACGGTTCAATTTCTACGTCATACTGTGTGGGGTTAACCGACTAAAAGGGATAAGTGTCCTTATCTATTGAACCAAGCAAGATAGAATCGATTTTGTTTTTGCAGATTATAGGTTTTTATATGTATATTAATCCACAAGCTTATCCAAGGTTTTTTCGCTAACGGTTCAATTTGTATGTCATACTGTGTGGGGTTAACCGACTAAAAGGGATAAGTGTCCATATCTATTGAACCAAGCAAGATAGAATCGATTTTGTTTTTGCAGATGGTAGGTTTTTATGTGTATATTAATCCACAAGCCGATCCAAGGTTCTATCGCTAACGGTTCAATTTCTACGTCATACTGTGTGGGGTTAACCGACTAAAAGGGATAAGTGTCCTTATCTATTGAACCAAGCAAGATAGAATCGATTTTGTTTTTGCAGATGATAGGTTTTTATGTGTGTATTAATCCACAAGCTGATCCAAGGTTCTATCGCTAACGGTTCAATTTCTACGTCATAAAAGGGATAAGTGTCCACATCTATTGAACCAAGCAAAATAGAATCGATTTTATTTTTGCAGATTATAGGTTTTTATGTGTATATTAATCCACAAGCTGATCCAAGGTTCTATCGCTAACGGTTCAATTTCTACGTCATACTGTGTGGGGTTAACCGACTAAAAGGGATAAGTGTCCTTATCTATTGAACCAAGCAAGATAGAATCGATTTTGTTTTTGCAGATGATAGGTTTTTATGTGTATATTAATCCACAAGCCGATCCAAGGTTCTATCGCTAACGGTTCAATTTCTACGTCATAAAAGGGATAAGTGTCCACATCTATTGAACCAAGCAAAATAGAATCGATTTTATTTTTGCAGATTATAGGTTTTTATGTGTATATTAATCCACAAGCTGATCCAAGGTTCTATCGCTAACGGTTCAATTTCTACGTCATACTGTGTGGGGTTAACCGACTAAAAGGGATAAGTGTCCTTATCTATTGAACCAAGCAAGATAGAATCGATTTTGTTTTTGCAGATGATAGGTTTTTATGTGTATATTAATCCACAAGCCGATCCAAGGTTCCATCGCTAACGGTTCAATTTCTACGTCATAAAAGGGATAAGTGTCCACATCTATTGAACCAAGCAAAATAGAATCGATTTTATTTTTGCAGATTATAGGTTTTTATGTGTATATTAATCCACAAGCTGATCCAAGGTTCTATCGCTAACGGTTCAATTTCTACGTCATACTGTGTGGGGTTAACCGACTAAAAGGGATAAGTGTCCTTATCTATTGAACCAAGCAAGATAGAATCGATTTTGTTTTTGCAGATGATAGGTTTTTATGTGTGTATTAATCCACAAGCTGATCCAAGGTTCTATCGCTAACGGTTCAATTTCTACGTCATAAAAGGGATAAGTGTCCACATCTATTGAACCAAGCAAAATAGAATCGATTTTATTTTTGCAGATTATAGGTTTTTATGTGTATATTAATCCACAAGCTGATCCAAGGTTCTATCGCTAACGGTTCAATTTCTACGTCATACTGTGTGGGGTTAACCGACTAAAAGGGATAAGTGTCCTTATCTATTGAACCAAGCAAGATAGAATCGATTTTGTTTTTGCAGATGATAGGTTTTTATGTGTATATTAATCCACAAGCCGATCCAAGGTTCTATCGCTAACGGTTCAATTTCTACGTCATACTGGGTGGGGTTAACCGACTAATAGGGATAAGTGTCTATATCTATTGAACCAAGCAAGGTAGAATCGAATTTATTTTTGCAGATGGTAGGTTTTTATGTGCATATTAATCCACAAGCTGATCCAAGGTTCTATCGCTAACGGTTCAATTTCTACTTCATACTGGGTGGGGTTATCCGACTAAAAGGGATAAGTGCCCATATCTATTGAACCAAGCAAGACAGAATCGATTTTATTTTTCCAGACGGTAGGTTTTTATGTGTATATTAATCCACAAGCTGACCCAAGGTTCTATCGTTAACGGTTCAATTTCTACGTCATACTGTGTGGGGTTAACCGACTAAAAGGGATAAGTGTCCATATCTATTGAACCAAGCAAGACAGAATCGATTTTATTTCTGTAGGTGGTAGGTTTTTATGTGTGTATTAATCCACAAGCTGATCCACGGTTCTATCGCTAACGGTTCAATTTCTACGTCATAAAAGGGATAAGTGTCCACATCTATTGAACCAAGCAAAATAGAATCGATTTTATTTTTGCAGATTATAGGTTTTTATGTGTATATTAATCCACAAGCTGATCCAAGGTTCTATCGCTAACGGTTCAATTTCTACGTCATACTGTGTGGGGTTAACCGACTAAAAGGGATAAGTGTCCATATCTATTGAACCAAGCAAGATAGAATAGATTTTGTTTTTGCAGATGGTAGGTTTTTATGTGTATATTAATCCACAAGCTGACCCAAGGTTCTATCGTTAACGGTTCAATTTCTACGTCATACTGTGTGGGGTTAACCGACTAAAAGGGATAAGTGTCCATATCTATTGAACCAAGCAAGACAGAATTGATTTTATTTCTGCAGATGGTAGGTTTTTATGTGTGTATTAATCCACAAGCTGATCCAAGGTTCTATCGCTAACGGTTCAATTTCTACGTCATACTGTGTGGGGTTAACCGACTAAAAGGGATAAGTGTCCATATCTATTGAACCAAGCAAAATAGAATCGATTTTATTTTTGCAGATGGTAGGTTTTTATGTGTATATTAATCCACAAGCTGACCCAAGGTTCTATCGTTAACGGTTCAATTTCTACGTCATACTGTGTGGGGTTAACCGACTAAAAGGGATAAGTGTCCATATCTATTGAACCAAGCAAGACAGAATTGATTTTATTTCTTCAGATGGTAGGTTTTTATGTGTGTATTAATCCACAAGCTGATCCAAGGTTCTATCGCTAACGGTTCAATTTCTACGTCATACTGTGTGGGGTTAACCGACTAAAAGGGATAAGTGTCCATATCTATTGAACCAAGCAAGATAGAATAGATTTTGTTTTTGCAGATGGTAGGTTTTTATGTGTATATTAATCCACAAGCTGACCCAAGGTTCTATCGTTAACGGTTCAATTTCTACGTCATACTGTGTGGGGTTAACCGACTAAAAGGGATAAGTGTCCATATCTATTGAACCAAGCAAGACAGAATTGATTTTATTTCTGCAGATGGTAGGTTTTTATGTGTGTATTAATCCACAAGCTGATCCAAGGTTCTATCGCTAACGGTTCAATTTCTACTTCATACTGGGTGGGGTTAACCGACTAAAAGAGATAAGTGTCCATATCTATTGAACCAAGCAAGACAGAATTGATTTTATTTCTGCAGATGGTAGGTTTTTATGTGTATATTAATCCACAAGCTGATCCAAGGTTCTATCGCTAACGGTTCAATTTCTACGTCATACTGTGTGGGGTTAACCGACTAAAAGGGATAAGTGTCCATATCTATTGAACCAAGCAAGACAGAATCGATTTTATTTTTCCAGACGGTAGGTTTTTATGTGTATATTAATCCACAAGCCGATCCAAGGTTCTATCGTTAACGGTTCAATTTCTACGTCATACTGTGTGGGGTTAACCGACTAAAAGGGATAAGTGTCCATATCTATTGAACCAAGCAAGACAGAATCGATTTTATTTCTGTAGGTGGTAGGTTTTTACGTGTGTATTAATCCACAAGCTGATCCACGGTTCTATCGTTAACGGTTCAATTTCTACGTCATAAAAGGGATAAGTGTCCACATCTATTGAACCAAGCAAAATAGAATCGATTTTATTTTTGCAGATTATAGGTTTTTATGTGTATATTAATCCACAAGCTGATCCAAGGTTCTATCGCTAACGGTTCAATTTCTACGTCATACTGTGTGGGGTTAACCGACTAAAAGGGATAAGTGTCCATATCTATTGAACCAAGCAAGACAGAATTGATTTTATTTCTGCAGATGGTAGGTTTTTATGTGTGTATTAATTCACAAGCTGATCCAAGGTTCTATCGCTAACGGTTCAATTTCTACTTCATACTGGGTGGGGTTAACCGACTAAAAGGGATAAGTGTCCATATCTATTGAACCAAGCAAAATAGAATCGATTTTATTTTTGCAGATTATAGGTTTTTGTGTGTGTATTAATCCACAAGCTGATCCAAGGTCCTATCGTTAACGGTTCAATTTCTACGTCCTACTGTGTGGGGTTAACCGACTAAAAGGGATAAGTGTCCATATCTATTGAACCAAGCAAGACAGAATCGATTTTATTTCTGCAGGTGGTAGGTTTTTATGTGTGTATTAATCCACAAGCTGATCCAAGCTTCTATCGCTAACGGTTCAATTTCTACGTCATAAAATGGATAAGTGTCCACATCTATTGAACCAAGCAAAATAGAATCGATTTTATTTTTGCGGATTATAGGTTTTTATGTGTATATTAATCCACAAGCTGGTTCAAGGTTCTATCGCCAAACGGTTCAATTTCTACGTCATACTGTGTGGTGTTAACCGACTAAAAGGGATAAGTGTCCATATCTATTGAACCAAGCAAGATAGAATCGATTTTATTTTTGCAGATTATAGGTTTTTATGTGTATATTAATCCACAAGCTGATCCAAGGTTCTATCGCTAACGGTTCAATTTCTACGTCATACTGTGTGGGGTTAACCGACTAAAAGGGATAGGTGTCCATATCTATTGAACCAAGCAAGATAGAACCGATTTTGTTTTTGGAGATGGTAGGTTTTTATGTGTATATTAATCCACAAGCTGATCCAAGGTTCTATCATTAACGGTTCAATTTCTACGTCATACTGTGTGGGGTTAACCGACTAAAAGGGATAAGTGTCCATATCTATTGAACCAAGCAAGATAGAATCGATTTTATTTCTGCAGATGGTAGGTTTTTATGTGTGTATTAATCCACAAGCTGATCCAAGGTTCTATCGCTAACGGTTCAATTTCTACGTCATAAAAGGGATAAGTGTCCACATCTATTGAACCAAGCAAAATAGAATCGATTTTATTTTTGCAGATTATAGGTTTTTATGTGTATATTAATCCACAAGCTGATCCAAGGTTCTATCGCTAACGGTTCAATTTCTACGTCATACTGTGTGGGGTTAACCGACTAAAAGGGATAAGTGTGCATATCTATTGAACCAAGCAAGATAGAATCGATTTTGTTTTTGCAGATGGTAGGTTTTTATGTGTATATTAATCCACAAGCTGATCCAAGGTTCTATCGTTAACGGTTCAATTTCTACGTCATACTGGGTGGGGTTAAACGACTAAAAGGGATAAGTGTCCATATCTATTGAACCAAGCAAGATAGAATCGATTTTGTTTTTGCAGATGGTAGGTTTTTATGTGTATATTAATCCACAAGCTGATCCAAGGTTCTATCATTAACGGTTCAATTTCTACGTCATACTGTGTGGGGTTAACCGACTAAAAGGGATAAGTGTCCATATCTATTGAACCAAGCAAGATAGAATCGATTTTATTTCTGCAGATGGTAGGTTTTTATGTGTGTATTAATCCACAAGCTGATCCAAGGTTCTATCGCTAACGGTTCAATTTCTACGTCATAAAAGGGATAAGTGTCCACATCTATTGAACCAAGCAAAATACAATCGATTTTATTTTTGCAGATTATAGGTTTTTATGTGTATATTAATCCACAAGCTTATCCAAGGTTCTATCGCTAACGGTTCAATTTCTACGTCATACTGTGTGGGGTTAACCGACTAAAAGGGATAAGTGTCCATATCTATTGAACCAAGCAAGATAGAATCGATTTTGTTTTTGCAGATGGTAGGTTTTAATGTGTATATTAATCCACAAGCTGATCCAAGGTTCTATCGCTAACGGTTCAATTTCTACGTCATAAAAGGGATAAGTGTTCACATCTATTGAACCAAGCAAAATACAATCGATTTTATTTTTGCAGATTATAGGTTTTTATGTGTATATTAATCCACAAGCTGATCCAAGGTTCTATCGCTAACGGTTCAATTTCTACGTCATACTGTGTGGGGTTAACCGACTAAAAGGGATAAGTGTCCATATCTATTGAACCAAGCAAGACAGAATTGATTTTATTTCTGCTGATGGTAGGTTTTTATGTGTGTATTAATCCACAAGCTGATCCAAGGTTCTATCGCTAACGGTTCAATTTCTACGTCATACTATGTGGGGTTAACCGACTAAAAGGGATAAGTGTCCATATCTATTGAACCAAGCAAAATAGAATCGATTTTATTTTTGCAGATGGTAGGTTTTTATGTGTATATTAATCCACAAGCTGACCCAAGGTTCTATCGTTAACGGTTCAATTTCTACGTCATACTGTGTGGGGTTAACCGACTAAAAGGGATAAGTGTCCATATCTATTGAACCAAGCCTGACAGAATTGATTTTATTTCTTCAGATGGTAGGTTTTTATGTGTGTATTAATCCACAAGCTGATCCAAGGTTCTATCGCTAACGGTTCAATTTCTACGTCATACTGTGTGGGGTTAACCGACTAAAAGGGATAAGTGTCCATATCTATTGAACCAAGCAAGATAGAATAGATTTTGTTTTTGCAGATGGTAGGTTTTTATGTGTATATTAATCCACAAGCTGACCCAAGGTTCTATCGTTAACGGTTCAATTTCTACGTCATACTGTGTGGGGTTAACCGACTAAAAGGGATAAGTGTCCATATCTATTGAACCAAGCAAGACAGAATTGATTTTATTTCTGCAGATGGTAGGTTTTTATGTGTGTATTAAACCACAAGCTGATCCAAGGTTCTATCGCTAACGGTTCAATTTCTACTTCATACTGGGTGGGGTTAACCGACTAAAACAGATAAGTGTCCATATCTATTGAACCAAGCAAAATAGAATCGATTTTATTTTTGCAGATTATAGGTTTTTATGTGTATATTAATCCACAAGCTGATCCAAGGTTCTATCGCTAACGGTTCAATTTCTACGTCATACTGTGTGGGGTTAACCGACTAAAAGGGATAAGTGTCCATATCTATTGAACCAAGCAAGACAGAATCGATTTTATTTTTCCAGACGGTAGGTTTTTATGTGTATATTAATCCACAAGCCGATCCAAGGTTCTATCGTTAACGGTTCAATTTCTACGTCATACTGTGTGGGGTTAACCGACTAAAAGGGATAAGTGTCCATATCTATTGAACCAAGCAAGACAGAATCGATTTTATTTCTGTAGGTGGTAGGTTTTTACGTGTGTATTAATCCACAAGCTGATCCACGGTTCTATCGCTAACGGTTCAATTTCTACGTCATAAAAGGGATAAGTGTCCACATCTATTGAACCAAGCAAAATAGAATCGATTTTATTTTTGCAGATTATAGGTTTTTATGTGTATATTAATCCACAAGCTGATCCAAGGTTCTATCGCTAACGGTTCAATTTCTACGTCATACTGTGTTGGGTTAACCGACTAAAAGGGATAAGTGTCCATATCTATTGAACCAAGCAAGACAGAATTGATTTTATTTCTGCAGATGGTAGGTTTTTATGTGTGTATTAATCCACAAGCTGATCCAAGGTTCTATCGCTAACGGTTCATTTTCTACTTCATACCGGGTGGGGTTAACCGACTAAAAGGGATAAGTGTCCATATCTATTGAACCAAGCAAAATAGAATCGATTTTATTTTTGCAGATTATAGGTTTTTATGTGTGTATTAATCCACAAGCTGATCCAAGGTCCTATCGTTAACGGTTCAATTTCTACGTCCTACTGTGTGGGGTTAACCGACTAAAAGGGATAAGTGTCCATATCTATTGAACCAAGCAAGACAGAATCGATTTTATTTCTGCAGGTGGTAGGTTTTTATGTGTGTATTAATCCACAAGCTGATCAAAGCTTCTATCGCTAACGGTTCAATTTCTACGTCATAAAATGGATAAGTGTCCACATCTATTGAACCAAGCAAAATAGAATCGATTTTATTTTTGCAGATTATAGGTTTTTATGTGTATATTAATCCACAAGCTGGTTCAAGGTTCTATCTCCAACGGTTCAATTTCTACGTCATACTGTGTGGGGTTAACCGACTAAAAGGGATAAGTGTCCATATCTATTGAACCAAGCAAGATAGAATCGATTTTATTTTTGCAGATTATAGGTTTTTATGTGTATATTAATCCACAAGCTGATCCAAGGTTCTATCGCTAACGGTTCAATTTCTACGTCATACTGTGTGGGGTTAACCGACTAAAAGGGATAAGTGTCCATATCTATTGAACCAAGCAAGATAGAATCGATTTTGTTTTTGGAGATGGTAGGTTTTTATGTGTATATTAATCCACAAGCCGATCCAAGGTTCTATCATTAACGGTTCAATTTCTACGTCATACTGTGTGGGGTTAACCGACTAAAAGGGATAAGTGTCCATATCTATTGAACCAAGCAAGATAGAATCGATTTTATTTCTGCAGATGGTAGGTTTTTATGTGTGTATTAATCCACAAGCTGATCCAAGGTTCTATCGCTAACGGTTCAATTTCTACGTCATAAAAGGGATAAGTGTCCACATCTATTGAACCAAGCAAAATAGAATCGATTTTATTTTTGCAGATTATAGGTTTTTATGTGTGTATTAATCCACAAGCTGATCCAAGGTTCTATCGCTAACGGTTCAATTTCTACGTCATACTGTGTGGGGTTAACCGACTAAAAGGGATAAGTGTCCATATCTATTGAACCAAGCAAGATAGAATCGATTTTGTTTTTGCAGATGGTAGGTTTTTATGTGTATATTAATCCACAAGCTGATCCAAGGTTCTATCGTTAATGGTTCAATTTCTACGTCATACTGGGTGGGGTTAAACGACTAAAAGGGATAAGTGTCCATATCTATTGAACCAAGCAAGATAGAATCGATTTTGTTTTTGCAGATGATAGGTTTTTATGTGTGTATTAATCCACAAGCTGATCCAAGGTTCTATCATTAACGGTTCAATTTCTACGTCATACTGTGTGGGGTTAACCGACTAAAAGGGATAAGTGTCCATATCTATTGAACCAAGCAAGATAGAATCGATTTTATTTCTGCAGATGGTAGGTTTTTATGTGTGTATTAATCCACAAGCTGATCCAAGGTTCTATCGCTAACGGTTCAATTTCTACGTCATAAAAGGGATAAGTGTCCACATCTATGTAAAGTTATGCAATTAATAACGTTTATTATTCAATTCAAAGTTGAGTATTCAAAAATAAGTACAATTAAAGTTATGGTTTAAAGTGGATTACAATTAAAGTAGGTTGGTACAGCGAATAATTATAGTAACGACGGCTGCTTTGGTCGACGGCTGATTACGACTCCCTTGTCCGCTCGCTAATAGATTTTCTCCGAGCTAATTTACTCAGGCTGTGCGCTCGTTATTCGCCTTGAGTGTTTTACGTTTGCGCTGCCATATGTGTTGGTATATGCGTGCTATCACAGTGCCTCCTCACCCGACTTACATTCGGCCACCCTGATTAGTCATCTGCCTCAGATGACAAAAGCTCTTCGTTGTTGACTGTATACTTCCAAAGTTTCATATTATCGCAACTCGTGGACGTATTACATGGCCCCTCTACATCTGCCGCCTTTCTAACGTTGAACCGGCCATTTCGTTTAACTTGTGTGATTTCGTACGGGCCGAGATATTCGCTAGCCAGCTTTCGTCCGGCTACAAACTGCGTGCGTCGTATTGCTACTAAATCGCCGATCTTGTACCCGTATTCCTTCTTTCGTTTGCTATCAAACTGCTTTTTGTATTGATTCTGAGCGCGCTCGATTTCGTGCCTCGCCTCTTGCCGCAAATTGTGCCGCCCTTCGTTGTATGCATCATATAGCTCCTGCTCGAGTAAAAGTTGTATCTGATCACTGCATGTGTGGTTCATTTTGACACCAAACATAAGTTCAAACGGCGGCCGCTTTGTAGACGCATGAGTATGTGAATTAATAGCTTGCTGTACTTTTGGAACTAACTTGAACCATTTTGCAGGTTCTTCTGCCGAGAGCTTTGCAATAATCGACAAAACCGTTCGATTCACTCATTCGATCTGTCCGTTTCCACGTGGGACCCCGGTAGTGCTCCAGATGTGATCAATACCCCTCTCCTTTACGTGCTCGGAAAACATATGTACCGTGAACGCGGCACCTCTATCGGTAACTATGCGTGCGGGGTTTCCAAAAACTGCAGACCATGACTCCAGCTTCTGAACCGCTTCTCGCAACCTGTGCTCTTTGTGGGGTACAGCCACACAAATTTGGTAAACGCGTCGACGATTGCCAAGATATATTTATACTGCTTTGAGGTAGCGTCCATTGGTCCCAGATGGTCAATATGCAACGTATGCAATGGTTGGTCACCTTTATCAATTACGTGCAGATAACCCTCTTTTTTACCCAACTTCTTATTATAAATGATACATTTCACACAATTGTTGATTACCTGCGTAACTTTTTGTTCCAGGTGTGGTATCCAATAATTTTGTTGTATAGCATGCATAGTTTTTTGCACCGCAAAGTGACCAACATTATGAGCATCGACAATAATTTCTTTTTCCATCTGCTTTGGAACCACCAAAAGATCGTTACCCTCAATATTTTTATATAACAGACCACCTTTTATTTTAAAAGCTCCGTATGGTCGGCTATCCAGTAGATCTGCGATTGCTTTAGTCATTGTATCCTCTTGCTGTGCTTTTTTAATACGAGCCGCCAACTCCGACGCTACTATCATAACCTGCTGTGGGTATCGACTGAGGCAATCAACGTGCTTTAACCTTTCGCCTGCTCGGTGTTCTACACTAAAGTCGAAGTCTTGCAAATAAACCACCCACGAGGCAACTTCTCGGGGTACATCCTTTTTACTTACCGTTTGTTTGAACGCCGCGCAATCAGTCACTAGCTTAAAATGAATACCCAACAGGTAGTGACGAAACTTTTTAAAAGCGAGGTATACCGCCTTCGCTTCCAAAACATAACTGTGCTGTCGCGCTTCTGCCCCGTCGACTTTTTGCTCCAGAAGTACACTGGGTATAGCTGGCCGCTATACCATTGCAATAGTGTTGCACCGAAACCATCCTTCGACGCATCTGTATGTACCTCAGTCTTTCTGTTGTACAACCTTAGTACTGGCTCTTTAGTCAAACAATTTTTCAGCGTTTGTACAACTTCGACTTCAGCTGGACCGATAGCAAACACAGAGTCTTTACGTAGTAGATTTGTTAATGGTCTGGCGATGTGTGTATCCTTTAATGAACTTTCGAAAAAATCCCGTTAGGCCTAAAAACGACTGCACGGCCTTAACATTTTTTGGGATTGCAAACTTATTAACCGCATCCGTTTTCTCTTTGCCTGGCCACACGCATCCATCTTTAACAAAGTGACCCAGGAAACTTACAGATGCCTGCATAAAATGGCATTTTGGCCATTTGATTTTCAAACCGTGTTCTGCTGCCGTTGCAAAAACCAGCTTTGTCTTACGAAGACAATCATCAGCTGTTTCTGCGTGAATGATAATATCGTCCATATATAAGTCTAATACGTTGTTATTTATTAGATTCTGGAAGACGTAGTTAACGAAACGTATAAAAACGGCGGGAGAGTTGCAGAAGCCAAACGGAGCCCTATTAAATTCGTAAAGCCCCCTTGTTGTTGTGAAAGCGGTGTATTTTTTGCTACTCTCTTCAATGGGGACGTGGAAAAACCCATTTTCCAAATCCAAAACCGTAAAAAATTTCGACTTCTGCAACTTTTCGAGTACGTCCTCAATTATAGGGACCGGAAAACAATCTTTTAGTACAACCGAGTTAAGTTTTCGAAAATCCACACAAATGCGGCACGTACCGTCCTTTTTCTTCACGATAACCATGCGGCTGGCGAAGTTGGACGTAGACTGTCTTATGATTCCAGCTCTAAGCCACTCATCAATTTGCTTGTTGACTGCTTCAACTTCGTGGAATGGTATGCGACTTGGAGCGTGCCTGAACGGGACAGCGTTACCATCCGGAATGATCTTCAATACAACTGGACATTCCTCAACATAATCGATTGGCTTGTAGTTGGCAATCAAGGAGCGAATTTCGGCTTCGTACTGCGGAGGAACATCAACATGAGAATTTGTGTCGGTTACATTATAAATACTTATCTGATTAAGATCCTCATAAGTTTCCCCCACGTTTAGTGGAGAAAACTTATATCCATCTGCCGTCGCCGCCAAGTTGAACTTCGAAATAAAATCGTAACCCAGTAGCGCATCATACATAACGTCTTTGTCAGATACTACAATGAATTTTTGCTGCGTCAGTAAGTCGTCAACACCTACTTCAGCAACGAAACACCCAATTGGTTTTGTAGATTTAGTACCGAGGCCGCGAAGCTGTTGCATATATGTTTGCAGCACACCTCCACCAACTTTTTCGAATGTACTTTTTTTCATAATAGTTATATCTGCGCCCGTGTCTACTAACCCGCTTACTTCGACGTTGTTAATCTTTATGTTTTTACAGCGTTTCGAATTATGAACCAGGTTTACAGCAGCAGCTACAGTTGGACAGTCTTTCGACATATGCCCACTTTTATTGCAACGAAAACACTTTGTTTCTGCTTGGCAATTTTTCCGCATATGATCCGTAGCGCCACAGTTAAAGCAATGTGTTTTCTTTTCGCTTGAAATGTGCGAACGCTTCTCGTTTACGTGTACTTGCCCTTTATGCTCTTTGTTGCTTTTTTCCCGCAAAACTATTTTCTCGTAAACTTCGTATTGATCTTGCAATTCCTTATATGACTTACAGCTCCAAAGATTGTATTTAAATTCGTCTTTTAATTGCAGTCCACCAACTATATAACGAATCACCGACTGCGTGTCTATATTACTACGTGTAGCCAATTTCTTCATCTGCAGCACATATTCGTGGAAACTCTCATTCTTTTGTTTTTTCCGTTCTCGTAGCTCTGCGTGAACATCAGCACTACACATTTTTGACTTGTCAAATTCGTCTTCCAACATTGTGCGCATTGCACCATATTCGTAAACAGCTACCGATTCAAGAAAAAGTTTCGCAGTTTTCGTCATTTTCGCCCTTGCTTGCACGTACTTCTGTACATTGTTCAAACCGTATACAGCTGCGTTTAATTCAAAGTTAGTAAACCAGTGTTTCACTGGCATATTTCCTCCATCAAATTCGGGTATAATTTTGCCAAAACTTTCTGCCGTAATTTTGGTTTCGGCCTGCTTTGTTTCGTCTGCTTGGATTTTCAATGTAAGCAATTGCACCAGCTGTTGTAGCAATTCATTATTCTTACATTCCACTGTTTTGTTTTGTTCTGCCATTGCCGCTACTTCTTTTACTGCTTTCTGCTGCTCTGCTTCGGCCATGACTTTCTTGGAAGCTGTCTGAGCGTATTCTCTCCACCTCGTTGCCTGCTTTGTTGAGCGTGTGTTGTAACGCCGTCTCACTTCCTCTACCTGCTTTGTCTGCTTTTTGACTTTGGTGGTGTTTTTTGAATCGCCTGCGCTTTGGCGACTAGCACAAGTCATATGCGTTGAACGGAATTTTTTTTGCCCGATCAACGACCCTTTTTTTTTTTTTTTTTTTTGCGACTGAACTGCAACTGTCGAAGTACTTCACTTTATTGCACTGCTTGCCTATTGTTCTTCAATTCGGCTGCAATTTACATAAGTTTGATTCAATTTGTATTAAGGTTCGGCAGGTTGAGCCCCCAAATGTAAAGTTATGCAATTAATAACGTTTATTATTCAATTCAAAGTTGAGTATTCAAAAATAAGTACAATTAAAGTTATGGTTTAAAGTGGATTACAATTAAAGTAGGTTGGTACAGCGAATAATTATAGTAACGACGTCTGCTTTGGTCGACGGCTGATTACGACTCCCTTGTCCGCTCGCTAATAGATTTTCTCCGAGCTAATTTACTCAGGCTGTCCGCTCGTTATTCGCCTTGAGTGTTTTACGTTTGCGCTGCCATATGTGTTGGTATATGCGTGCTATCACAGTGCCTCCTCACCCGACTTACATCTATTGAACCAAGCAAAATACAATCGATTTTATTTTTGCAGATTATAGGTTTTTATGTGTATATTAATCCACAAGCTGATCCAAGGTTCTATCGTTAACGGTTCAATTTCTACGTCATACTGGGTGGGGTTAAACGACTAAAAGGGGTAAGTGTCCATATCTATTGAACCAAGCAAGATAGAATCGATTTTATTTCTGCAGATGGTAGGTTTTTATGTGTGTATTAATCCACAAGCTGATCCAAGGTTCTATCCCTAACGGTTCAATTTCTACGTCATAAAAGGGATGTGTCCACATCTATTGAACCAAGCAAAATAGAATCGATTTTATTTTTGCAGATTATAGGTTTTTATGTGTATATTAATCCACAAGCTGATCCAAGGTTCTATCGTTAACGGTTCAATTTCTACGTCCTACTGTGTGGGGTTAACCGACTAAAAGGGATAAGTGTCCATATCTATTGAACCAAGCAAGATAGAATCGAATTTGTTTTTGCAGATGATAGGTTTTTAAGTGTATATTATTCCACAAGCTGATCCAAGGTTCTATCGCTAACGGTTCAATTTCTACGTCATACTGGGTGGGGTTAACCGACTAAAAGGGATAAGTGTCCATATCTATTGAACCAAGCAAGATAGAATCGATTTTGTTTTTGGAGATGGTAGGTTTTTATGTGTATATTAATCCACAAGCTGATCCAAGGTTCTATCATTAACGGTTCAATTTCTACGTCATACTGTGTGGGGTTAACCGACTAAAAGGGATAAGTGTCCATATCTATTGAACCAAGCAAGATAGAATCGATTTTATTTCTGCAGATGGTAGGTTTTTATGTGTGTATTAATCCACAAGCTGATCCAAGGTTCTATCGCTAACGGTTCAATTTCTACGTCATAAAAGGCATAAGTGTCCACATCTATTGAACCAAGCAAAATAGAATCGATTTTATTTTTGCAGATTATAGGTTTTTATGTGTATATTAATCCACAAGCTGATTCAAGGTTCTATCGCTAACGGTTCAATTTCTACGTCATACTGTGTGGGGTTAACCGACTAAAAGGGATAAGTGTCCATATCTATTGAACCAAGCAAGATAGAATCGATTTTATTTTTGCAGATTATAGGTTTTTATGTGTATATTAATCCACAAGCTGATCCAAGGTTCTATCGCTAACGGTTCAATTTCTACGTCATACTGTGTGGGGTTAACCGACTAAAAGGGATAAGTGTACATATCTATTGAACCAAGCAAGATAGAATCGATTTTGTTTTTGCAGATGGTAGGTTTTTATGTGTATATTAATCCACAAGCTGATCCAAGGTTCTATCATTAACGGTTCAATTTCTACGTCATACTGGGTGGGGTTAAACGACTAAAAGGGATAAGTGTCCATATCTATTGAACCAAGCAAGATATAATCGATTTTGTTTTTGCAGATTATAGGCTTTTATGTGTATATTAATCCACAAGATGATCCAAGGTTCTATCATTAACGGTTCAATTTCTACGTCATACTGTGTGGGGTTAACCGACTAAAAGGGATAAGTGTCCATATCTATTGAACCAAGCAAGACAGAATCGATTTTATTCCTGCAGATGGTAGGTTTTTATGTGTGTATTAATCCACAAGCTGATCCACGGTTCTATCGCTAACGGTTCAATTTCTACGTCAAACTGGGTGGGGTTAACCGACTAAAAGGGATAAGGTGGACACTTATCCCACATCTATTGAACCAAGCAAAATAGAATCGATTTTATTTTTGCAGATTATAGGTTTTTATGTGTATATTAATCCACAAGCTGATTCAAGGTTCTATCGCTAACGGTTCAATTTCTACGTCATACTGTGTGGGGTTAACCGACTAAAAGGGATAAGTGTCCATATCTATTGAACCAAGCAAGATAGAATCGATTTTATTTTTGCAGATTATAGGTTTTTATGTGTGTATTAATCCACAAGCTGATCCAAGCTTCTATCGCTAACGGTTCAATTTCTACGTCATAAAATGGATAAGTGTCCACATCTATTGAACCAAGCAAAATAGAATCGATTTTATTTTTGCAGATTATAGGTTTTTATGTGTATATTAATCCACAAGCTGATTCAAGGTTCTATCGCTAACGGTTCAATTTCTACGTCATACTGTGTGGGGTTAACCGACTAAAAGGGATAAGTGTCCATATCTATTGAACCAAGCAAGATAGAATCGATTTTATTTTTGCAGATTATAGGTTTTTATGTGTATATTAATCCACAAGCTGATCCAAGGTTCTATCGCTAACGGTTCAATTTCTACGTCATACTGTGTGGGGTTAACCGACTAAAAGGGATAAGTGTCCATATCTATTGAACCAAGCAAGACAGAATTGATTTTATTTCTGCAGATGGTAGATTTTTATGTGTGTATTAATCCACAAGCTGATCCAAGGTTCTATCGCTAACGGTTCAATTTCTACGTCAAACTGGGTGGGGTTAACCGACTAAAAGGGATAAGTGTCCATATCTATTGAACCAAGCAAGACAGAATCGATTTTATTTTTGCAGACGGTAGGTTTTTATGTGTATATTAATCCACAAGCCGATCCAAGGTTCTATCGTTAACGGTTCAATTTCTACGTCATACTGTGTGGGGTTAACCGACTAAAAGGGATAAGTGTCCATATCTATTGAACCAAGCAAGACAGAATTGATTTTATTTCTGCAGATGGTAGATTTTTATGTGTGTATTAATCCACAAGCTGATCCAAGGTTCTATCGCTAACGGTTCAATTTCTACTTCATACTGGGTGGGGTTATCCGACTAAAAGGGATAAGTGTCCATATCTATTGAACTAAGCAAGATAGAATCGATTTTGTTCTTGCAGATTATAGGTTTTTAAGTGTATATTAATCCACAAGCTGATCCAAGGTTCTATCGTTAACGGTTCAATTTCTACGTCCTACTGTGTGGGGTTAACCGACTAAAAGGGATAAGTGTCCATATCTATTGAACCAAGCAAGACAGAATCGAATTTGTTTTTGCAGATGGTAGGTTTTTATGTGTATATTAATCCACAAGCTGATCCAAGGTTCTATCGTTAACGGTTCAATTTCTACGTCATACTGTGTGGGGTTAACCGACTAAAAGGGATAAGTGTCCATATCTATTGAACCAAGCAAGACAGAATCGATTTTATTTCTGCAGGTGGTAGGTTTTTATGTGTGTATTAATCCACAAGCTGATCCAAGCTTCTATCGCTAACGGTTCAATTTCTACGTCATAAAATGGATAAGTGTCCACATCTATTGAACCAAGCAAAATAGAATCGATTTTATTTTTGCAGATTATAGGTTTTTATGTGTATATTAATCCACAAGCTGATTCAAGGTTCTATCGCTAACGGTTCAATTTCTACGTCATACTGTGTGGGGTTAACCGACTAAAAGGGATAAGTGTCCATATCTATTGAACCAAGCAAGATAGAATCGATTTTATTTTTGCAGATTATAGGTTTTTATGTGTATATTAATCCACAAGCTGATCCAAGGTTCTGTCGCTAACGGTTCAATTTCTACGTCATACTGTGTGGGGTTAACCGACTAAAAGGGATAAGTGTCCATATCTATTGAACCAAGCAAGGTAGAATCGATTTTGTTTTTGGAGATGGTAGGTTTTTATGTATATATTAATCCACAAGCTGGTCCAAGGTTCTATCATTAACGGTTCAATTTCTACGTCATACTGTGTGGGGTTAACCGACTAAAAGGGATAAGTGTCCATATCTATTGAACCAAGCAAGACAGAATCGATTTTATTTCTGCAGATGGTAGGTTTTTATGTGTGTATTAATCCACAAGCTGATCCACGGCTCTATCGCTAACGGTTCAATTTCTACGTCATAAAAGGGATAAGTGTCCACATCTATTGAACCAAGCAAAATAGAATCGATTTTATTTTTGCAGATTATAGGTTTTTATGTGTATATTAATCCACAAGCTGATCCAAGGTTCTATCGCTAACGGTTCAATTTCTACGTCATACTGTGTGGGGTTAACCGACTAAAAGGGATAAGTGTCCATATCTACTGAACCAAGCAAGATAGAATCGATTTTGTTTTTGCAGATGGTAGGTTTTTATGTGTATATTAATCCACAAGCTGATCCAAGGTTCTATCGTTAACGGTTCAATTTCTACGTCATACTGGGTGGGGTTAAACGACTAAAAGGGATAAGTGTCCATATCTATTGAACCAAGCAAGATAGAATCGAATTTGTTTTTGCAGATGATAGGTTTTTATGTGTATATTAATCCACAAGCTGATCCAAGGTTCTATCGCTAACGGTTCAATTTCTACGTCATACTGGGTGGGGTTAACCGACTAAAAGGGATAAGTGTCCATATCTATTGAACCAAGCAAGATAGAATCGATTTTGTTTTTGCAGATGGTAGGTTCTTATGTGTATATTAATCCACAAGCTGATCCAAGGTTCTATCATTAACGGTTCAATTTCTACGTCATACTGTGTGGGGTTAACCGACTAAAAGGGATAAGTGTCCATATCTATTGAACCAAGCAAGACAGAATTGATTTTATTTCTGCAGATGGTAGGTTTTTATGTGTGTATTAATCCACAAGCTGATCCAAGGTTCTATCGCTAACGGTTCAATTTCTACTTCATACTGGGTGGGGTTATCCGACTAAAAGGGATAAGTATCCATATCTATTGAACTAAGCAAGATAGAATCGATTTTATTCTTGCAGATTATAGGTTTTTAAGTGTATATTAATCCACAAGCTGATCCAAGGTTCTATCGTTAACGGTTCAATTTCTACGTCCTACTGTGTGGGGTTAACCGACTAAAAGGGATAAGTGTCCATATCTATTGAACCAAGCAAGACAGAATCGAATTTGTTTTTGCAGATGGTAGGTTTTTATGTGTATATTAATCCACAAGCTGATCCAAGGTTCTATCGTTAACGGTTCAATTTCTACGTCATACTGTGTGGGGTTAACCGACTAAAAGGGATAAGTGTCCATATCTATTGAACCAAGCAAGACAGAATCGATTTTATTTCTGCAGGTGGTAGGTTTTTATGTGTGTATTAATCCACAAGCTGATCCAAGCTTCTATCGCTAATGGTTCAATTTCTACGTCATACTGTGTGGGGTTAACCGACTAAAAGGGATAAGTGTCCATATCTATTGAACCAAGCAAGATAGAATCGATTTTGTTTTTGCAGATGGTAGGTTCTTATGTGTATATTAATCCACAAGCTGATCCAAGGTTCTATCGTTAACGGTTCAATTTCTACGTCATACTGTGTGGGGTTAACCGACTAAAAGGGATAAGTGTCCATATCTATTGAACCAAGCAAGACAGAATTGATTTTATTTCTGCAGATGGTAGGTTTTTATGTGTGTATTAATCCACAAGCTGATCCAAGGTTCTATCGCTAACGGTTCAATTTCTACTTCATACTGGGTGGGGTTATCCGACTAAAAGGGATAAGTGTCCATATCTATTGAACTAAGCAAGATAGAATCGATTTAATTCTTGCAGATTATAGGTTTTTAAGTGTATATTAATCCACAAGCTGATCCAAGGTTCTATCGTTAACGGTTCAATTTCTACGTCCTACTGTGTGGGGTTAACCGACTAAAAGGGATAAGTGTCCATATCTATTGAACCAAGCAAGACAGAATCGAATTTGTTTTTGCAGATGGTAGGTTTTTATGTGTATATTAATCCACAAGCTGATCCAAGGTTCTATCGTTAACGGTTCAATTTCTACGTCATACTGTGTGGGGTTAACCGACTAAAAGGGATAAGTGTCCATATCTATTGAACCAAGCAAGACAGAATCGATTTTATTTCTGCAGGTGGTAGGTTTTTATGTGTGTATTAATCCACAAGCTGATCCAAGCTTCTATCGCTAATGGTTCAATTTCTACGTCATACTGTGTGGGGTTAAACGACTAAAAGGGATAAGTGTCCATATCTATTGAACCAAGCAAGATAGAATCGAATTTGTTTTTGCAGATGATAGGTTTTTATGTGTATATTAATTCACAAGCTGATCCAAGGTTCTATCGCTAACGGTTCAATTTCTACGTCATACTGGGTGGGGTTAACCGACTAAAAGGGATAAGTGTCCATATCTATTGAACCAAGCAAGATAGAATCGATTTTGTTTTTGCAGATGGTAGGTTCTTATGTGTATATTAATCCACAAGCTGATCCAAGGTTCTATCATTAACGGTTCAATTTCTACGTCATACTGTGTGGGGTTAACCGACTAAAAGGGATAAGTGTCCATATCTATTGAACCAAGCAAGACAGAATTGATTTTATTTCTGCAGATGGTAGGTTTTTATGTGTGTATTAATCCACAAGCTGATCCAAGGTTCTATCGCTAACGGTTCAATTTCTACTTCATACTGGGTGGGGTTATCCGACTAAAAGGGATAAGTGTCCATATCTATTGAACTAAGCAAGATAGAATCGATTTAATTCTTGCAGATTATAGGTTTTTAAGTGTATATTAATCCACAAGCTGATCCAAGGTTCTATCGTTAACGGTTCAATTTCTACGTCCTACTGTGTGGGGTTAACCGACTAAAAGGGATAAGTGTCCATATCTATTGAACCAAGCAAGACAGAATCGAATTTGTTTTTGCAGATGGTAGGTTTTTATGTGTATATTAATCCACAAGCTGATCCAAGGTTCTATCGTTAACGGTTCAATTTCTACGTCATACTGTGTGGGGTTAACCGACTAAAAGGGATAAGTGTCCATATCTATTGAACCAAGCAAGATAGAATCGATTTTATTTTTGCAGATTATAGGTTTTTATGTGTATATTAATCCACAAGCTGGTCCAAGGTTCTATCATTAACGGTTCAATTTCTACGTCATACTGTGTGGGGTTAACCGACTAAAAGGGATAAGTGTCCATATCTATTGAACCAAGCAAGATAGAATCGATTTTATTTTTGCAGATTATAGGTTTTTATGTGTATATTAATCCACAAGCTGGTCCAAGGTTCTATCATTAACGGTTCAATTTCTACGTCATACTGTGTGGGGTTAACCGACTAAAAGGTATAAGTGTCCATATCTATTGAACCAAGCAAGACAGAATCGATTTTATTCCTGCAGATGGTAGGTTTTTATGTGTGTATTAATCCACAAGCTGATCCAAGGTTCTATCGCTAACGGTTCAATTTCTACGTCATAAAAGGGATAAGTGTCCACATCTATTGAACCAAGCAAAATAGAATCGATTTTATTTTTGCAGATTATAGGTTTTTATGTGTATATTAATCCACAAGCTGATCCAAGGTTCTATCATTAACGGTTCAATTTCTACGTCATACTGTGTGGGGTTAACCGACTAAAAGGTATAAGTGTCCATATCTATTGAACCAAGCAAGACAGAATCGATTTTATTCCTGCAGATGGTAGGTTTTTATGTGTGTATTAATCCACAAGCTGATCCAAGGTTCTATCGCTAACGGTTCAATTTCTACGTCATAAAAGGGATAAGTGTCCACATCTATTGAACCAAGCAAAATAGAATCGATTTTATTTTTGCAGATTATAGGTTTTTATGTGTATATTAATCCACAAGCTGATCCAAGGTTCTATCATTAACGGTTCAATTTCTACGTCATACTGTGTGGGGTTAACCGACTAAAAGGTATAAGTGTCCATATCTATTGAACCAAGCAAGACAGAATCGATTTTATTCCTGCAGATGGTAGGTTTTTATGTGTGTATTAATCCACAAGCTGATCCAAGGTTCTATCGCTAACGGTTCAATTTCTACGTCATAAAAGGGATAAGTGTCCACATCTATTGAACCAAGCAAAATAGAATCGAATATATTTTTGCAGATGGTAGGTTTTTATGTGCATATTAATCCACAAGCTGATCCAAGGTTCTATCGCTAACGGTTCAATTTCTACGTCAAACTGGGTGGGGTTAACCGACTAAAAGGGATAAGTGTCCATATCTATTGAACCAAGCAAGACAGAATCGATTTTATTTTTGCAGACTGTAGGTTTTTATGTGTATATTAATCCACAAGCCGATCCAAGGTTCTATCGTTAACGGTTCAATTTCTACGTCATACTGTGTGGGGTTAACCGACTAAAAGGGATAAGTGTCCATATCTATTGAACCAAGCAAGACAGAATTGATTTTATTTCTGCAGATGGTAAGTTTTTATGTGTGTATTAATCCACAAGCTGATCCAAGGTTCTATCGCTAACGGTTCAATTTCTACTTCATACTGGGTGGGGTTATCCGACTAAAAGGGATAAGTGTCCATATCTATTGAACTAAGCAAGATAGAATCGATTTTATTCTTGCAGATTATAGGTTTTTAAGTGTATATTAATCCACAAGCTGATCCAATGTTCTATCGTTAACGGTTCAATTTCTACGTCCTACTGTGTGGGGTTAACCGACTAAAAGCGATAAGTGTCCATATCTATTGAACCAAGCAAGACAGAATCGAATTTGTTTTTGCAGATGATAGGTTTTTATGTGTATATTATTCCACCAGAACCTTGGACCAGGGTTCTATCGCTAACGGTTCAATTTCTACGTCATACTGGGTGGGGTTAACCGACTAAAAGGGATAAGTGTCCATATCTATTGAACCAAGCAAGATAGAATCGATTTTGTTTTTGCAGATGGTAGGTTTTTATGTGTATATTAATCCACAAGCTGATCCAAGGTTCTATCGTTAACGGTTCAATTTCTACGTCATACTGTGTGGGGTTAACCGACTAAAAGGGATAAGTGTCCATATCTATTGAACCAAGCAAGACAGAATCGATTTTATTTCTGCAGGTGGTAGGTTTTTATGTGTGTATTAATCCACAAGCTGATCCAAGCTTCTATCGCTAACGGTTCACTTTCTACGTCATAAAATGGATAAGTGTCCACATCTATTGAACCAAGCAAAATAGAATCGATTTTATTTTTACAGATTATAGGTTTTTATGTGTATATTTATCCACAAGCTGATTCAAGGTTCTATCGCTAACGGTTCAATTTCTACGTCATACTGTGTGGGGTTAACCGACTAAAAGGGATAAGTGTCCATATCTATTGAACCAAGCAAGATAGAATCGATTTTATTTTTGCAGATTATAGGTTTTTATGTGTATATTAATCCACAAGCTGATCCAAGGTTCTATCGCTAACGGTTCAATTTCTACGTCATACTGTGTGGGGTTAACCGACTAAAAGGGATAAGTGTCCATATCTATTGAACCAAGCAAGATAGAATCGATTTTGTTTTTGCAGATGGTAGGTTTTTATGTGTATATTAATCCACAAGCTGATCCAAGGTTCTATCGCTAACGGTTCAATTTCTACGTCATACTAGGTGGGGTTAACCGACTAAAAGGGATAAGTGTCCATATCTATTGAACCAAGCAAGATAGAATCGATTTTGTTTTTGCAGGTGGTAGGTTTTATGTGTATATTAATCCACAAGCTAATCCAAGGTTCTATCGCTAACGGTTCAATTTCTACGTCATAAAAGGGATAAGTGTCCACATCTATTGAACCAAGCAAAATAGAATCGATTTTATTTTTGCAGATGGTAGTTTTTTATGTGTATATTAATCCACAAGCTGATCCAAGGTTCTATCGCTAACGGTTCAATTTCTACGTCATACTAGGTGGGGTTAACCGACTAAAAGGGATAAGTGTCCATATCTATTGAACCAAGCAAGATAGAATCGATTTTGTTTTTGCAGGTGGTAGGTTTTATGTGTATATTAATCCACAAGCTAATCCAAGGTTCTATCGCTAACGGTTCAATTTCTACGTCATAAAAGGGATAAGTGTCCATATCTATTGAACCAAGCAAGATAGAATCGATTTTGTTTTTGCAGATGGTAGTTTTTTATGTGTATATTAATCCACAAGCTGATCCAAGGTTCTATCGCTAACGGTTCAATTTCTACGTCATACTAGGTGGGGTTAACCGACTAAAAGGGATAAGTGTCCATATCTATTGAACCAAGCAAGATAGAATCGATTTTGTTTTTGCAGGTGGTAGGTTTTATGTGTATATTAATCCACAAGCTAATCCAAGGTTCTATCGTTTACGGTTCAATTTCTACGTCATACTGTGTGGGGTTAACCGACTAAAAGGGATAAGTGTCCATATCTATTGAACCAAGCAAGACAGAATCGATTTTATTTCTGCAGGTGGTAGGTTTTTATGTGTGTATTAATCCACAAGCTGATCCAAGCTTCTATCGCTAACGGTTCAATTTCTACGTCATAAAATGGATAAGTATCCACATCTATTGAACCAAGCAAAATAGAATCGATTTTATTTTTGCAGATTATAAGTTTTTATGTGTATATTAATCCACAAGCTGATTCAAGGTTCTATCGCTAACGGTTCAATTTCTACGTCATACTGTGTGGGGTTAACCGACTAAAAGGGATAAGTGTCCATATCTATTGAAACAAGCAAGATAGAATCGATTTTATTTTTGCATATTATAGGTTTTTATGTGTATATTAATCCACAAGCTGACCCAAGGTTCTATCGCTAACGGTTCAATTTCTACGTCATACTGTGTGGGGTTAACCGACTAAAAGGGATAAGTGTCCATATCTATTGAACCAAGCAAGATAGAATCGATTTTGTTTTTGGAGATGGTAGGTTTTTATGTGTGTATTAATCCACAAGCTGATCCAAGGTTCTATCGTTAACGGTTCAATTTCTACGTCCTACTGTGTGGGGTTAACCGACTAAAAGGGATAAGTATCCATATCTATTGAACCAAGCAAGATAGAATCGATTTTATTTTTGCAGATTATAGGTTTTTATGTGTATATTAATCCACAAGCTGATCCAAGGTTCTATCGCTAACGGTTCAATTTCTACGTCATACTGTGTGGGGTTAACCGACTAAAAGGGATAAGTGTCCATATCTATTGAACCAAGCAAGATAGAACCGATTTTGTTTTTGGAGATGGTAGGTTTTTATGTGTATATTAATCCACAAGCTGATCCAAGGTTCTATCATTAACGGTTCAATTTCTGCGTCATACTGTGTGGGATTAACCGACTAAAAGGGATAAGTGTCCATATCTATTGAACCAAGCAAGACAGAATCGATTTTATTTCTGCAGATGGTATGTTTTTATGTGTGTATTAATCCACAAGCTGATCCAAGGTTCTATCGCTAACGGTTCAATTTCTACGTTATAAAAGGGGTAAGTGTCCACATCTATTGAACCAAGCAAAATAGAACCGATTTTATTTTTGCAGATTATAGGTTTTTATGTGTGTATTAATCCACAAGCTGATCCAAGGTTCTATCGCTAACGGTTCAATTTCTACGTCATACTGTGTGGGGTTAACCGACTAAAAGGGATAAGTGTCCATATCTATTGAACCAAGCAAGATAGAATCGATTTTGTTTTTGCAGATGGTAGGTTTTTATGTGTATATTAATCCATAAGCTGATCCAAGGTTCTATCGTTAACGGTTCAATTTCTACGTCATACTGGGTGGGGTTAAACGACTAAAAGGGATAAGTGTCCATATCTATTGAACCAAGCAAGATAGAATCGATTTTGTTTTTGCAGATTATAGGCTTTTATGTGTATATTAATCCAAAAGCTGATCCAAGGTTCTATCGCTAACGGTTCAATTTCTACGTCATACTGGTTTGGGTTAACCGACTAAAAGGGATAAGTGTCCATATCTATTGAACCAAGCAAGATAGAATCGATTTTGTTTTTGCAGATTATAGGTTTTTATGTGTATATTAATCCACAAGCTGATCCAAGGTTTTTTCGCTAACGGTTCAATTTCTACGTCATACTGTGTGGGGTTAACCGACCAAAAGGGATAAGTGTCCATATCTATTGAACCAAGCAAGATAGAATCGATTTTGTTTTTGCAGATGGTAGGCTTTTATGTGTATATTAATCCACAAGCTGATCCAAGGTTCTATCATTAACGGTTCAATTTCTACGTCATACTGTGTGGGGTTAACCGACTAAAAGGGATAAGTGTCCATATCTATTGAACCAAGCAAGATAGAATCGACTTTGTTTTTGCAGATGATAGGTTTTTATGTGTATATTAATCCACAAGCCGATCCAAGGTTCTATCGCTAACGGTTCAATTTCTACGTCATACTGGGTGGGGTTAACCAACTAATAGGGATAAGTGTCTATATCTATTGAACCAAGCAAGGTAGAATCGAATATATTTTTGCAGATGGTAGGTTTTTATGTGCATATTAATCCACAAGCTGATCCAAGGTTCTATCGCTAACGGTTCAATTTCTACGTCAAACTGGGTGGGGTTAACCGACTAAAAGGGATAAGTGTCCATATCTATTGAACCAAGCAAGACAGAATCGATTTTATTTTTGCAGACGGTAGGTTTTTATGTGTATATTAATCCACAAGCCGATCCAAGGTTCTATCGTTAACGGTTCAATTTCTACGTCATACTGTGTGGGGTTAACCGACTAAAAGGGATAAGTGTCCATATCTATTGAACCAAGCAAGACAGAATTGATTTTATTTCTGCAGATGGTAGGTTTTTATGTGTGTATTAATCCACAAGCTGATCCAAGGTTCTATCGCTAACGGTTCAATTTCTACTTCATACTGGGTGGGGTTATCCGACTAAAAGGGATAAGTGTCCATATATATTGAACTAAGCAAGATAGAATCGATTTTATTTTTGCAGATTATAGGTTTTTAAGTGTATATTAATCCACAAGCTGATCCAAGGTTCTATCGTTAACGGTTCAATTTCTACGTCCTACTGTGTGGGGTTAACCGACTAAAAGGGATAAGTGTCCATATCTATTGAACCAAGCAAGACAGAATCGATTTTATTTCTGCAGGTGGTAGGTTTTTATATGTGTATTAATCCACAAGCTGATCCAAGCTTCTATCGCTAACGGTTCAATTTCTACGTCATAAAATGGATAAGTGTCCACATCTATTGAACCAAGCAAAATAGAATCGATTTTATTTTTGCAGATTATAGGTTTTTATGTGTATATTAATCCGCAAGCTGATTCAAGGTTCTATCGCTAACGGTTCAATTTCTACGTCATACTGTGTGGGGTTAACCGACTAAAAGGGATAAGTGTCCATATCTATTGAACCAAGCAAGATAGAATCGATTTTATTTTTGCAGATTATAGGTTTTTATGTGTATATTAATCCACAAGCTGATCCAAGGTTCTATCGCTAACGGTTCAATTTCTACGTCATACTGTGTGGGGTTAACCGACTAAAAGGGATAAGTGTCCATATCTATTGAACCAAGCAAGGTAGAATCGATTTTGTTTTTGAGGATGGTAGGTTTTTATGACTATATTAATCCACAAGCTGATCCAAGGTTCTATCATTAACGGTTCAATTTCTACGTCATACTGTGTGGGGTTAACCGACTAAAAGGGATAAGTGTCCATATCTATTGAACCAAGCAAGACAGAATCGATTTTATTTCTGCAGATGGTAGGTTTTTATGTGTGTATTAATCCACAAGCTGATCCACGGTTCTATCGCTAACGGTTCAATTTCTACGTCATAAAAGGGATAAGTGTCCACATCTATTGAACCAAGCAAAATAGAATCGATTTTATTTTTGCAGATTATAGGTTTTTATGTGTATATTAATCCACAAGCTGATCCAAGGTTCTATCGCTAACGGTTCAATTTCTACGTCATACTGTGTGGGGTTAACCGACTAAAAGGGATAAGTGTCCATATCTATTGAACCAAGCAAGATAGAATCGATTTTGTTTTTGCAGATTATAGGTTTTTATGTGTATATTAATCCACAAGCTGATCCAAGGTTTTTTCGCTAACGGTTCAATTTCTACGTCATACTGTGTGGGGTTAACCGACCAAAAGGGATAAGTGTCCATATCTATTGAACCAAGCAAGATAGAATCGATTTTGTTTTTGCAGATGGTAGGCTTTTATGTGTATATTAATCCACAAGCTGATCCAAGGTTCTATCATTAACGGTTCAATTTCTACGTCATACTGTGTGGGGTTAACCGACTAAAAGGGATAAGTGTCCATATCTATTGAACCAAGCAAGATAGAATCGACTTTGTTTTTGCAGATGATAGGTTTTTATGTGTATATTAATCCACAAGCCGATCCAAGGTTCTATCGCTAACGGTTCAATTTCTACGTCATACTGGGTGGGGTTAACCAACTAATAGGGATAAGTGTCTATATCTATTGAACCAAGCAAGGTAGAATCGAATATATTTTTGCAGATGGTAGGTTTTTATGTGCATATTAATCCACAAGCTGATCCAAGGTTCTATCGCTAACGGTTCAATTTCTACGTCAAACTGGGTGGGGTTAACCGACTAAAAGGGATAAGTGTCCATATCTATTGAACCAAGCAAGACAGAATCGATTTTATTTTTGCAGACGGTAGGTTTTTATGTGTATATTAATCCACAAGCCGATCCAAGGTTCTATCGTTAACGGTTCAATTTCTACGTCATACTGTGTGGGGTTAACCGACTAAAAGGGATAAGTGTCCATATCTATTGAACCAAGCAAGACAGAATTGATTTTATTTCTGCAGATGGTAGGTTTTTATGTGTGTATTAATCCACAAGCTGATCCAAGGTTCTATCGCTAACGGTTCAATTTCTACTTCATACTGGGTGGGGTTATCCGACTAAAAGGGATAAGTGTCCATATATATTGAACTAAGCAAGATAGAATCGATTTTATTTTTGCAGATTATAGGTTTTTAAGTGTATATTAATCCACAAGCTGATCCAAGGTTCTATCGTTAACGGTTCAATTTCTACGTCCTACTGTGTGGGGTTAACCGACTAAAAGGGATAAGTGTCCATATCTATTGAACCAAGCAAGACAGAATCGAATTTGTTTTTGCAGATGATAGGTTTTTATGTGTATATTATTCCACAAGCTGATCCAAGGTTCTATCGCTAACGGTTCAATTTCTACGTCATACTGGGTGGGGTTAACCGACTAAAAGGGATAAGTGTCCATATCTATTGAACCAAGCAAGATAGAATCGATTTTGTTTTTGCAGATGGTAGGTTTTTATGTGTATATTAATCCACAAGCTGATCCAAGGTTCTATCGTTAGCGGTTCAATTTCTACGTCATAATGTGTGGGGTTAACCGACTAAAAGGGATAAGTGTCCATATCTATTGAACCAAGCAAGACAGAATCGATTTTATTTCTGCAGGTGGTAGGTTTTTATATGTGTATTAATCCACAAGCTGATCCAAGCTTCTATCGCTAACGGTTCAATTTCTACGTCATAAAATGGATAAGTGTCCACATCTATTGAACCAAGCAAAATAGAATCGATTTTATTTTTGCAGATTATAGGTTTTTATGTGTATATTAATCCACAAGCTGATTCAAGGTTCTATCGCTAACGGTTCAATTTCTACGTCATACTGTGTGGGGTTAACCGACTAAAAGGGATAAGTGTCCATATCTATTGAACCAAGCAAGATAGAATCGATTTTATTTTTGCAGATTATAGGTTTTTATGTGTATATTAATCCACAAGCTGATCCAAGGTTCTATCGCTAACGGTTCAATTTCTACGTCATACTGTGTGGGGTTAACCGACTAAAAGGGATAAGTGTCCATATCTATTGAACCAAGCAAGGTAGAATCGATTTTGTTTTTGAGGATGGTAGGTTTTTATGACTATATTAATCCACAAGCTGATCCAAGGTTCTATCATTAACGGTTCAATTTCTACGTCATACTGTGTGGGGTTAACCGACTAAAAGGGATAAGTGTCCATATCTATTGAACCAAGCAAGACAGAATCGATTTTATTTCTGCAGATGGTAGGTTTTTATGTGTGTATTAATCCACAAGCTGATCCACGGTTCTATCGCTAACGGTTCAATTTCTACGTCATAAAAGGGATAAGTGTCCACATCTATTGAACCAAGCAAAATAGAATCGATTTTATTTTTGCAGATTATAGGTTTTTATGTGTATATTAATCCACAAGCTGATCCAAGGTTCTATCGCTAACGGTTCAATTTCTACGTCATACTGTGTGGGGTTAACCGACTAAAAGGGATAAGTGTCCATATCTATTGAACCAAGCAAGATAGAATCGATTTTGTTTTTGCAGATGGTAGGTTTTTATGTGTATATTAATCCACAAGCTGATCCAAGGTTCTATCGTTAACGGTTCAATTTCTACTTCATACTGGGTGGGGTTAAACGACTAAAAGGGATAAGTGTCCATATCTATTGATCCAAGCAAGATAGAATCGAATTTTTTTTTGCAGATGATAGGTTTTTATGTGTATATTAATCCACAAGCTGATCCAAGGTTCTATCGCTAACGGTTCAATTTCTACGTCATACTGGGTGGGGTTAACCGACTAAAAGGGATAAGTGTCCATATCTATTGAACCAAGCAAGATAGAATCGATTTTGTTTTTGCAGATGGTAGGTTTTTATGTGTATATTAATCCACAAGCTGATCCAAGGTTCTATCGTTAACGGTTCAATTTCTACGTCATACTGTGTGGGGTTAACCGACTAAAAGGGATAAGTGTCCATATCTATTGAACCAAGCAAGACAGAATCGATTTTATTTTTGCAGACTGTAGGTTTTTATGTGTATATTAATCCACAAGCCGATCCAAGGTTCTATCGTTAACGGTTCAATTTCTACGTCATACTGTGTGGGGTTAACCGACTAAAAGGGATAAGTGTCCATATCTATTGAACCAAGCAAGACAGAATTGATTTTATTTCTGCAGATGGTAAGTTTTTATGTGTGTATTAATCCACAAGCTGATCCAAGGTTCTATCGCTAACGTTTCAATTTCTACTTCATACTGGGTGGGGTTATCCGACTAAAAGGGATAAGTGTCCATATCTATTGAACTAAGCAAGATAGAATCGATTTTATTCTTGCAGATTATAGGTTTTTAAGTGTATATTAATCCACAAGCTGATCCAATGTTCTATCGTTAACGGTTCAATTTCTACGTCCTACTGTGTGGGGTTAACCGACTAAAAGCGATAAGTGTCCATATCTATTGAACCAAGCAAGACAGAATCGAATTTGTTTTTGCAGATGATAGGTTTTTATGTGTATATTATTCCACAAGCTGGTCCAAGGTTCTATCGCTAACGGTTCAATTTCTACGTCATACTGGGTGGGGTTAACCGACTAAAAGGGATAAGTGTCCATATCTATTGAACCAAGCAAGATAGAATCGATTTTGTTTTTGCAGATGGTAGGTTTTTATGTGTATATTAATCCACAAGCTGATCCAAGGTTCTATCGTTAACGGTTCAATTTCTACGTCATACTGTGTGGGGTTAACCGACTAAAAGGGATAAGTGTCCATATCTATTGAACCAAGCAAGACAGAATCGATTTTATTTCTGCAGGTGGTAGGTTTTTATGTGTGTATTAATCCACAAGCTGATCCAAGCTTCTATCGCTAACGGTTCACTTTCTACGTCATAAAATGGATAAGTGTCCACATCTATTGAACCAAGCAAAATAGAATCGATTTTATTTTTACAGATTATAGGTTTTTATGTGTATATTAATCCACAAGCTGATTCAAGGTTCTATCGCTAACGGTTCAATTTCTACGTCATACTGTGTGGGGTTAACCGACTAAAAGGGATAAGTGTCCATATCTATTGAACCAAGCAAGATAGAATCGATTTTATTTTTGCAGATTATAGGTTTTTATGTGTATATTAATCCACAAGCTGATCCAAGGTTCTATCGCTAACGGTTCAATTTCTACGTCATACTGTGTGGGGTTAACCGACTAAAAGGGATAAGTGTCCATATCTATTGAACCAAGCAAGGTAGAATCGATTTTGTTTTTGGAGATGGTAGGTTTTTATGTATATATTAATCCACAAGCTGATCCAAGGTTCTATCATTAACGGTTCAATTTCTACGTCATACTGTGTGGGGTTAACCGACTAAAAGGGATATGTGTCCATATCTATTGAACCAAGCAAGACAGAATCGATTTTATTTCTGCAGATGGTAGGTTTTTATGTGTGTATTAATCCACAAGCTGATCCACGGTTCTATCGCTAACGGTTCAATTTCTACGTCATAAAAGGGATAAGTGTCCACATCTATTGAACCAAGCAAAATAGAATCGATTTTATTTTTGCAGATTATAGGTTTTTATGTGTATATTAATCCACAAGCTGATCCAAGTTTCTATCGCTAACGGTTCAATTTCTACGTCATACTGTGTGGGGTTAACCGACTAAAAGGGATAAGTGTCCATATCTATTGAACCAAGCAAGATAGAATCGATTTTGTTTTTGCAGATGGTAGGTTTTTATATGTATATTAATCCACAAGCTGATCCAAGGTTCTATCGCTAACGGTTCAATTTCTACGTCATACTAGGTGGGGTTAACCGACTAAAAGGGATAAGTGTCCATACCTATTGAACCAAGCAAGATAGAATCGATTTTGTTTTTGCAGGTGGTAGGTTTTTATGTGTATATTAATCCACAAGCTAATCCAAGGTTCTATCGTTAACGGTTCAATTTCTACGTCATACTGTGTGGGGTTAACCGACTAAAAGGGATAAGTGTCCATATCTATTGAACCAAGCAAGACAGAATCGATTTTATTTCTGCAGGTGGTAGGTTTTTATGTGTGTATTAATCCACAAGCTGATCCAAGCTTCTATCGCTAACGGTTCAATTTCTACGTCATAAAATGGATAAGTATCCACATCTATTGAACCAAGCAAAATAGAATCGATTTTATTTTTGCAGATTATAGGTTTTTATGTGTATATTAATCCACAAGCTGATTCAAGGTTCTATCGCTAACGGTTCAATTTCTACGTCATACTGTGTGGGGTTAACCGACTAAAAGGGATAAGTGTCCATATCTATTGAAACAAGCAAGATAGAATCGATTTTATTTTTGCAGATTATAGGTTTTTATGTGTATATTAATCCACAAGCTGACCCAAGGTTCTATCGCTAACGGTTCAATTTCTACGTCATACTGTGTGGGGTTAACCGACTAAAAGGGATAAGTGTCCATATCTATTGAACCAAGCAAGATAGAATCGATTTTGTTTTTGGAGATGGTAGGTTTTTATGTGTGTATTAATCCACAAGCTGATCCAAGGTTCTATCGTTAACGGTTCAATTTCTACGTCCTACTGTGTGGGGTTAACCGACTAAAAGGGATAAGTGTCCATATCTATTGAACCAAGCAAGATAGAATCGATTTTATTTTTGCAGATTATAGGTTTTTATGTGTATATTAATCCACAAGCTGATCCAAGGTTCTATCGCTAACGGTTCAATTTCTACGTCATACTGTGTGGGGTTAACCGACTAAAAGGGATAAGTGTCCATATCTATTGAACCAAGCAAGATAGAACCGATTTTGTTTTTGGAGATGGTAGGTTTTTATGTGTATATTAATCCACAAGCTGATCCAAGGTTCTATCATTAACGGTTCAATTTCTGCGTCATACTGTGTGGGATTAACCGACTAAAAGGGATAAGTGTCCATATCTATTGAACCAAGCAAGATAGAATCGATTTTGTTTTTGCAGATGGTAGGTTTTTATGTGTATATTAATCCACAAGCTGATCCAAGGTTCTATCGTTAACGGTTCAATTTCTACGTCATAATGTGTGGGGTTAACCGACTAAAAGGGATAAGTGTCCATATCTATTGAACCAAGCAAGACAGAATCGATTTTATTTCTGCAGGTGGTAGGTTTTTATATGTGTATTAATCCACAAGCTGATCCAAGCTTCTATCGCTAACGGTTCAATTTTTACGTCATAAAATGGATAAGTGTCCACATCTATTGAACCAAGCAAAATAGAATCGATTTTATTTTTGCAGATTATAGGTTTTTATGTGTATATTAATCCACAAGCTGATTCAAGGTTCTATCGCTAACGGTTCAATTTCTACGTCATACTGTGTGGGGTTAACCGACTAAAAGGGATAAGTGTCCATATCTATTGAACCAAGCAAGATAGAATCGATTTTATTTTTGCAGATTATAGGTTTTTATGTGTATATTAATCCACAAGCTGATCCAAGGTTCTATCGCTAACGGTTCAATTTCTACGTCATACTGTGTGGGGTTAACCGACTAAAAGGGATAAGTGTCCATATCTATTGAACCAAGCAAGGTAGAATCGATTTTGTTTTTGAGGATGGTAGGTTTTTATGACTATATTAATCCACAAGCTGATCCAAGATTCTATCATTAACGGTTCAATTTCTACGTCATACTGTGTGGGGTTAACCGACTAAAAGGGATAAGTGTCCATATCTATTGAACCAAGCAAGACAGAATCGATTTTATTTCTGCAGATGGTAGGTTTTTATGTGTGTATTAATCCACAAGCTGATCCACGGTTCTATCGCTAACGGTTCAATTTCTACGTCATAAAAGGGATAAGTGTCCACATCTATTGAACCAAGCAAAATAGAATCGATTTTATTTTTGCAGATTATAGGTTTTTATGTGTATATTAATCCACAAGCTGATCCAAGGTTCTATCGCTAACGGTTCAATTTCTACGTCATACTGTGTGGGGTTAACCGACTAAAAGGGATAAGTGTCCATATCTATTGAACCAAGCAAGATAGAATCGATTTTGTTTTTGCAGATGGTAGGTTTTTATGTGTATATTAATCCACAAGCTAATCCAAGGTTCTATCGTTAACGGTTCAATTTCTACTTCATACTGGGTGGGGTTAAACGACTAAAAGGGATAAGTGTCCATATCTATTGAACCAAGCAAGATAGAATCGAATTTGTTTTTGCAGATGATAGGTTTTTATGTGTATATTAATCCACAAGCTGATCCAAGGTTCTATCGCTAACGGTTCAATTTCTACGTCATACTGGGTGGGGTTAACCGACTAAAAGGGATAAGTGTCCATATCTATTGAACCAAGCAAGATAGAATCGATTTTGTTTTTGCAGATGGTAGGTTTTTATGTGTATATTAATCCACAAGCTGATCCAAGGTTCTATCGTTAACGGTTCAATTTCTACGTCATACTGTGTGGGGTTAACCGACTAAAAGGGATAAGTGTCCATATCTATTGAACCAAGCAAGAAAGAATCGATTTTATTTCTGCAGGTGGTAGGTTTTTATGTGTGTATTAATCCACAAGCTGATCCAAGCTTCTATCGCTAACGGTTCAATTTCTACGTCATAAAATGGATAAGTGTCCACATCTATTGAACCAAGCAAAATAGAATCGATTTTATTTTTGCAGATTATAGGTTTTTATGTGTATATTAATCCACAAGCTGATTCAAGGTTCTATCGCTAACGGTTCAATTTCTACGTCATACTGTGTGGGGTTAACCGACTAAAAGGGATAAGTGTCCATATCTATTGAACCAAGCAAGATAGAATCGATTTTATTTTTGCAGATTATAGGTTTTTATGTGTATATTAATCCACAAGCTGATCCAAGGTTCTATCGCTAACGGTTCAATTTCTACTTCATACTGTGTGGGGTTAACCGACTAAAAGGGATAAGTGTCCATATCTATTGAACCAAGCAAGATAGAATCGATTTTGTTTTTGGAGATGGTAGGTCTTTATGTGTGTATTAATCCACAAGCTGATCCAAGGTTCTATCGTTAACGGTTCAATTTCTACGTCATACTGTGTGGGGTTAACCGACTAAAAGGGATAAGTGTCCATATCTATTGAACCAAGCAAAATAGAATCGATTTTATTTTTGCAGATTATAGGTTTTTATGTGTATATTAATCCACAAGCTGATTCAAGGTTCTATCGCTAACGGTTCAATTTCTACGTCATACTGTGTGGGGTTAACCGACTAAAAGGGATAAGTGTCCATATCTATTGAACCAAGCAAGACAGAATCGATTTTATTTCTGCAGGTGGTAGGTTTTTATGTGTGTATTAATCCACAAGCTGATCCAAGCTTCTATCGCTAACGGTTCAATTTCTACGTCATAAAATGGATAAGTGTCCACATCTATTGAACCAAGCAAAATAGAATCGATTTTATTTTTGCAGATTATAGGTTTTTATGTGTATATTAATCCACAAGCTGATTCAAGGTTCTATCGCTAACGGTTCAATTTCTACTTCATACTGTGTGGGGTTAACCGACTAAAAGGGATAAGTGTCCATATCTATTGAACCAAGCAAGAGAGAATCGATTTTGTTTTTGGAGATGGTAGCTTTTTATGTGTATATTAATCCACAAGCTGATCCAAGGTTCTATCATTAACGGTTCAATTTCTACGTCATACTGTGTGGAATTAACCGACTAAAAGGGATAAGTGTCCATATCTATTGAACCAAGCAAGACAGGATCGATTTTATTTCTGCAGATGGTAGGTTTTTATGTGTGTATTAATCCACAAGCTGATCCAAAGTTCTATCGCTAACGGTTCAATTTCTACGTCATAAAAGGGATAAGTGTCCACATCTATTGAACCAAGCAAAATAGAACCGATTTTATTTTTGCAGATTATAGGTTTTTATGTGTATATTAATCCACAAGCTGATCCAAGGTTCTGTCGCTAACGGTTCAATTTCTACGTCATACTGTGTGGGGTTAACCGACTAAAAGGGATAAGTGTCCATATCTATTGAACCAAGCAAGATAGAATCGATTTTGTTTTTGCAGATGGTAGGTTTTTATGTGTATATTAATCCACAAGCTGATCCAAGGTTCTATCGTTAACGGTTCAATTTCTACGTCATACTGGGTGGGGTTAAACGACTAAAAGGGATAAGTGTCCATATCTATTGAACCAAGCAAGATAGAATCGATTTTGTTTTTGCAGATTATAGGCTTTTATGTGTATATTAATCCAAAAGCTGATCCAAGGTTCTATCGCTAACGGTTCAATTTCTACGTCATACTGGTTGGGGTTAACCGACTAAAAGGGATAAGTGTCCATATCTATTGAACCAAGCAAGATAGAATCGATTTTGTTTTTGCAGGTTATAGGTTTTTATGTGTATATTAATCCACAAGCTGATCCAAGGTTTTTTCGCTAACGGTTCAATTTCTACGTCATACTGTGTGGGGTTAACCGACTAAAAGGGATAAGTGTCCATATCTATTGAACCAAGCAAGATAGAATCGATTTTGTTTTTGCAGATGGTAGGTTTTATGTGTATATTAATCCACAAGCTGATCCAAGGTTCTATCGCTAACGGTTCAATTTCTACGTCATAAAAGGGATAAGTGTCCACATCTATTGAACCAAGCAAAATAGAATCGATTTTATTTTTGCAGATTATAGGTTTTTATGTGTATATTAATCCACAAGCTGATCCAAGGTTCTATCGCTAACGGTTCAATTTCTACGTCATACTGTGTGGGGTTAACCGACTAAAAGGGATAAGTGTCCATATCTATTGAACCAAGCAAGATAGAATCGATTTTGTTTTTGCAGATGGTAGGTTTTTATGTGTGTATTAATCCACAAGCTGATCCAAGGTTCTATCGTTAACGGTTCAATTTCTACGTCATACTGGGTGGGGTTAAACGACTAAAAGGGATAAGTGTCCATATCTATTGAACCAAGCAAGATAGAATCGATTTTGTTTTTGCAGATTATAGGTTTTTATGTGTATATTAATCCACAAGCTGATCCAAGGTTTTTTCGCTAACGGTTCAATTTCTACGTCATACTGTGTGGGGTTAACCGACTAAAAGGGATAAGTGTCCATATCTATTGAACCAAGCAAGATAGAATCGATTTTGTTTTTGCAGATTATAGGCTTTTATGTGTATATTAATCCAAAAGCTGATCCAAGGTTCTATCGCTAACGGTTCAATTTCTACGTCATACTGGTTGGGGTTAACCGACTAAAAGGGATAAGTGTCCATACCTATTGAACCAAGCAAGATAGAATCGATTTTGTTTTTGCAGATGGTAGGTTTTTATGTGTATATTAATCCACAAGCTGATCCAAGGTTCTATCGTTAACGGTTCAATTTCTACGTCATACTGGGTGGGGTTAAACGACTAAAAGGGATAAGTGTCCATATCTATTGAACCAAGCAAGATAGAATCGATTTTGTTTTTGCAGATTATAGGTTTTTATGTGTACATTAATCCACAAGCTGATCCAAGGTTTTTTCGCTAACGGTTCAATTTCTACGTCATACTGTGTGGGGTTAACCGACTAAAAGGGATAAGTGTCCATATCTATTGAACCAAGCAAGATAGAATCGATTTTGTTTTTGCAGATGATAGGTTTTTATGTGTATATTAATCCACAAGCCGATCCAAGGTTCTATCGCTAACGGTTCAATTTCTACGTCATACTGGGTGGGGTTAACCGACTAATAGGGATAAGTGTCTATATCTATTGAACCAAGCAAGGTAGAATCGAATATATTTTTGCAGATGGTAGGTTTTTATGTGCATATTAATCCACAAGCTGATCCAAGGTTCTATCGCTAACGGTTCAATTTCTACGTCAAACTGGGTGGGGTTAACCGACTAAAAGGGATAAGTGTCCATATCTATTGAACCAGGCAAGACAGAATCGATTTTATTTTTGCAGACGGTAGGTTTTTATGTGTATATTAATCCACAAGCCGATCCAAGGTTCTATCGTTAACGGTTCAATTTCTACGTCATACTGTGTGGGGTTAACCGACTAAAAGGGATAAGTGTCCATATCTATTGAACCAAGCAAGACAGAATTGATTTTATTTCTGCAGATGGTAGGTTTTTATGTGTGTATTAATCCACAAGCTGATCCAAGGTTCTAATGCTAACGGTTCAATTTTTTCCTTCATACTGGGTGGGGTTATCCGACTAAAAGGGATAAGTGTCCATATCTATTGAACTAAGCAAGATAGAATCGATTTTATTTTTGCAGATTATAGGTTTTTAAGTGTATATTAATCCACAAGCTGATCCAAGGTTCTATCGTTAACGGTTCAATTTCTACGTCCTACTGTGTGGGGTTAACCGACTAAAAGGGATAAGTGTCCATATCTATTGAACCAAGCAAGACAGAATCGAATTTGTTTTTGCAGATGATAGGTTTTTATGTGTGTATTATTCCACAAGCTGATCCAAGGTTCTATCGCTAACGGTTCAATTTCTACGTCATACTGGGTGGGGTTAACCGACTAAAAGGGATAAGTGTCCATATCTATTGAACCAAGCAAGATAGAATCGATTTTGTTTTTGCAGATGGTAGGTTTTTATGTGTGTATTAATCCACAAGCTGATCCAAGGTTCTATCGTTAACGGTTCAATTTCTACGTCATACTGTGTGGGGTTAACCGACTAAAAGGGATAAGTGTCCATATCTATTGAACCAAGCAAGAAAGAATCGATTTTATTTCTGCAGGTGGTAGGTTTTTATGTGTGTATTAATCCACAAGCTGATCCAAGCTTCTATCGCTAACGGTTCAATTTCTACGTCATAAAATGGATAAGTGTCCACATCTATTGAACCAAGCAAAATAGAATCGATTTTATTTTTGCAGATTATAGGTTTTTATGTGTATATTAATCCTTAAGCTGACTCAAGGTTCTATCGCTAACGGTTCAATTTCTACATCATACTGTGTGGGGTTAATCGACTAAAAGGGATAAGTGTCCATATCTATTGAACCAAGCAAGATAGAATCGATTTTATTTTTGCAGATTATAGGTTTTTATGTGTATATTAATCCACAAGCTGATCCAAGGTTCTATCGCTAACGGTTCAATTTCTACGTCATACTGTGTGGGGTTAACCGACAAAAAGGGATAAGTGTCCATATCTATTGAACCAAGCAAGGTAGAATCGATTTTGTTTTTGGAGATGGTAGGTTTTTATGTATATATTAATCCACAAGCCGATCCAAGGTTTTATCATTAACGGTTCAATTTCTACGTCATACTGTGTGGGGTTAACCGACTAAAAGGGATAAGTGTCCATATCTATTGAACCAAGCAAGACAGAATCGATTTTATTACTGCAGATGGTAGGTTTTTATGTGTGTATTAATCCACAAGCTGATCCACGGTTCTATCGCTAACGGTTCAATTTCTACGTCATAAAAGGGATAAGTGTCCACATCTATTGAACCAAGCAAAATAGAATCGATTTTATTTTTGCAGATTATAGGTTTTTATGTGTATATTAATCCACAAGCTGATCCAAGGTTCTATCGCTAACGGTTTAATTTCTACGTCATACTGTGTGGGGTTAACCGACTAAAAGGGATAAGTGTCCATATCTATTGAACCAAGCAAGATAGAATCGATTTTGTTTTTGGAGATGGTAGGTTTTTATGTGTGTATTAATCCACAAGCTGATCCAAGGTTCTATCGTTAACGGTTCAATTTCTACGTCCTACTGTGTGGGGTTAACCGACTAAAAGGGATAAGTGTCCATATCTATTGAACCAAGCAAGATAGAATCGATTTTATTTTTGCAGATTATAGGTTTTTATGTGTATATTAATCCACAAGCTGATCCAAGGTTCTATCGCTAACGGTTCAATTTCTACGTCATAAAAGGGATAAGTGTCCACATCTATTGAACCAAGCAAAATAGAATCGATTTTATTTTTGCAGATTATAGGTTTTTATGTGTATATTAATCCACAAGCTGATCCAAGGTTCTATCGCTAACGGTTCAATTTCTACGTCATACTGTGTGGGGTTAACCGACTAAAAGGGATAAGTGTCCATATCTATTGAACCAAGCAAGATAGAATCGATTTTGTTTTTGCAGATGGTAGGTTTTTATGTGTGTATTAATCCACAAGCTGATCCAAGGTTCTATCGTTAACGGTTCAATTTCTACGTCATACTGGGTGGGGTTAAACGACTAAAAGGGATAAGTGTCCATATCTATTGAACCAAGCAAGATAGAATCGATTTTGTTTTTGCAGATTATAGGTTTTTATGTGTATATTAATCCACAAGCTGATCCAAGGTTTTTTCGCTAACGGTTCAATTTCTACGTCATACTGTGTGGGGTTAACCGACTAAAAGGGATAAGTGTCCATATCTATTGAACCAAGCAAGATAGAATCGATTTTGTTTTTGCAGATGATAGGTTTTTATGTGTATATTAATCCACAAGCCGATCCAAGGTTCTATCGCTAACGGTTCAATTTCTACGTCATACTGGGTGGGGTTAACCGACTAATAGGGATAAGTGTCTATATCTATTGAACCAAGCAAGGTAGAATCGAATATATTTTTGCAGATGGTAGGTTTTTATGTGCATATTAATCCACAAGCTGATCCAAGGTTCTATCGCTAACGGTTCAATTTCTACGTCAAACTGGGTGGGGTTAACCGACTAAAAGGGATAAGTGTCCATATCTATTGAACCAGGCAAGACAGAATCGATTTTATTTTTGCAGACGGTAGGTTTTTATGTGTATATTAATCCACAAGCCGATCCAAGGTTCTATCGTTAACGGTTCAATTTCTACGTCATACTGTGTGGGGTTAACCGACTAAAAGGGAGAAGTGTCCATATCTATTGAACCAAGCAAGACAGAATTGATTTTATTTCTGCAGATGGTAGGTTTTTATGTGTGTATTAATCCACAAGCTGATCCAAGGTTCTAATGCTAACGGTTCAATTTCTACTTCATACTGGGTGGGGTTATCCGACTAAAAGGGATAAGTGTCCATATCTATTGAACTAAGCAAGATAGAATCGATTTTATTTTTGCAGATTATAGGTTTTTAAGTGTATATTAATCCACAAGCTGATCCAAGGTTCTATCGTTAACGGTTCAATTTCTACGTCCTACTGTGTGGGGTTAACCGACTAAAAGGGATAAGTGTCCATATCTATTGAACCAAGCAAGACAGAATCGAATTTGTTTTTGCAGATGATAGGTTTTTATGTGTGTATTATTCCACAAGCTGATCCAAGGTTCTATCGCTAACGGTTCAATTTCTACGTCATACTGGGTGGGGTTAACCGACTAAAAGGGATAAGTGTCCATATCTATTGAACCAAGCAAGATAGAATCGATTTTGTTTTTGCAGATGGTAGGTTTTTATGTGTGTATTAATCCACAAGCTGATCCAAGGTTCTATCGTTAACGGTTCAATTTCTACGTCATACTGTGTGGGGTTAACCGACTAAAAGGGATAAGTGTCCATATCTATTGAACCAAGCAAGAAAGAATCGATTTTATTTCTGCAGGTGGTAGGTTTTTATGTGTGTATTAATCCACAAGCTGATCCAAGCTTCTATCGCTAACGGTTCAATTTCTACGTCATAAAATGGATAAGTGTCCACATCTATTGAACCAAGCAAAATAGAATCGATTTTATTTTTGCAGATTATAGGTTTTTATGTGTATATTAATCCTTAAGCTGACTCAAGGTTCTATCGCTAACGGTTCAATTTCTACATCATACTGTGTGGGGTTAATCGACTAAAAGGGATAAGTGTCCATATCTATTGAACCAAGCAAGATAGAATCGATTTTATTTTTGCAGATTATAGGTTTTTATGTTTATATTAATCCACAAGCTGATCCAAGGTTCTATCGCTAACGGTTCAATTTCTACGTCATACTGTGTGGGGTTAACCGACAAAAAGGGATAAGTGTCCATATCTATTGAACCAAGCAAGGTAGAATCGATTTTGTTTTTGGAGATGGTAGGTTTTTATGTATATATTAATCCACAAGCTGATCCAAGGTTTTATCATTAACGGTTCAATTTCTACGTCATACTGTGTGGGGTTAACCGACTAAAAGGGATAAGTGTCCATATCTATTGAACCAAGCAAGACAGAATCGATTTTATTTCTGCAGATGGTAGGTTTTTATGTGTGTATTAATCCACAAGCTGATCCACGGTTCTATCGCTAACGGTTCAATTTCTACGTCATAAAAGGGATAAGTGTCCACATCTATTGAACCAAGCAAAATAGAATCGATTTTATTTTTGCAGATTATAGGTTTTTATGTGTATATTAATCCACAAGCTGATCCAAGGTTCTATCGCTAACGGTTCAATTTCTACGTCATACTGTGTGGGGTTAACCGACTAAAAGGGATAAGTGTCCATATCTATTGAACCAAGCAAGATAGAATCGATTTTGTTTTTGGAGATGGTAGGTTTTTATGTGTGTATTAATCCACAAGCTGATCCAAGGTTCTATCGTTAACGGTTCAATCTCTACGTCCTACTGTGTGGGGTTAACCGACTAAAAGGGATAAGTGTCCATATCTATTGAACCAAGCAAGATAGAATCGATTTTATTTTTGCAGATTATAGGTTTTTATGTGTATATTAATCCACAAGCTGATCCAAGGTTCTATCGCTAACGGTTCAATTTCTACGTCATACTGTGTGGGGTTAACCGACTAAAAGGGATAAGTGTCCATATCTATTGAACCAAGCAAGAGAGAATCGATTTTGTTTTTGGAGATGGTAGGTTTTTATGTGTATATTAATCCACAAGCTGATCCAAGGTTCTATCATTAACGGTTCAATTTCTACGTCATACTGTGTGGGGTTAACCGACTAAAAGGGATAAGTGTCCATATCTATTGAACCAAGCAAGACAGAATCGATTTTATTTCTGCAGGTGGTAGGTTTTTATGTGTGTATTAATCCACAAGCTGATCCAAGCTTCTATCGCTAACGGTTCAATTTCTACGTCATAAAATGTATAAGTGTCCACATCTATTGAACCAAGCAAAATAGAATCGATTTTATTTTTGCAGATTATAGGTTTTTATGTGTATATTAATCCACAAGCTGACTCAAGGTTCTATCGCTAACGGTTCAATTTCTGCGTCACACTGTGTGGGGTTAATCGACTAAAAGGGATAAGTGTCCATATCTATTGAACCAAGCAAGATAGAATCGATTTTATTTTTGCAGATTATAGGTTTTTATGTGTATATTAATCCACAAGCTGATCCAAGGTTCTATCGCTAACGGTTCAATTTCTACGTCATACTGTGTGGGGTTAACCGACAAAAAGGGATAAGTGTCCATATCTATTGAACCAAGCAAGGTAGAATCGATTTTGTTTTTGGAGATGGTAGGTTTTTATGTATATATTAATCCACAAGCTGATCCAAGGTTCTATCATTAACGGTTCAATTTCTACGTCATACTGTGTGGGGTTAACCGACTAAAAGGGATAAGTGTCCATATCTATTGAACCAAGCAAGACAGAATCGATTTTATTTCTGCAGATGGTAGGTTTTTATATGTGTATTAATCCACAAGCTGATCCACGGTTCTATCGCTAACGGTTCAATTTCTACGTCATAAAAGGGATAAGTGTCCACATCTATTGAACCAAGCAAAATAGAATCGATTTTATTTTTGCAGATTATAGGTTTTTATGTGTATATTAATCCACAAGCTGATCCAAGGTTCTATCGCTAACGGTTCAATTTCTACGTCATACTGTGTGGGGTTAACCGACTAAAAGGGATAAGTGTCCATATCTATTGAACCAAGCAAGATAGAATCGATTTTGTTTTTGCAGATGGTAGGTTTTTATGTGTATATTAATCCACAAGCTGATCCAAGGTTCTATCGTTAACGGTTCAATTTCTACGTCATACTGGGTGGGGTTAAACGACTAAAAGGGATAAGTGTCCACATCTATTGAACCAAGCAAGATAGAATCGATTTTGTTTTTGCAGATGGTAGGTTTTTATGTGTATATTAATCCACAAGCTGATCCAATGTTCTATCGTTAACGGTTCAATTTCTACGTCATACTGGGTGGGGTTAAACGACTAAAAGGGATAAGTGTCCACATCTATTGAACCAAGCAAGATAGAATCGATTTTGTTTTTGCAGATGGTAGGTTTTTATGTGTACATTAATCCACAAGCCGATCCAAGGTTCTATCGCTAACGGTTCAATTTCTACGTCATACTGTGTGGGGTTAACCGACTAAAAGGGATAAGTGTCCATATCTATTGAACCAAGCAAGATAGAATCGATTTTGTTTTTGGAGATGGTAGGTTTTTATGTGTGTATTAATCCACAAGCTGATCCAAGGTTCTATCGTTAACGGTTCAATTTCTACGTCCTACTGTGTGGGGTTAACCGACTAAAAGGGATAAGTGTCCATATCTATTGAACCAAGCAAGATAGAATCGATTTTATTTTTGCAGATTATAGGTTTTTATGTGTATATTAATCCACAAGCTGATCCAAGGTTCTATCGCTAACGGTTCAATTTCTACGTCATAAAAGGGATAAGTGTCCACATCTATTGAACCAAGCAAAATAGAAACGATTTTATTTTTGCAGATTATAGGTTTTTATGTGTATATTAATCCACAAGCTGATCCAAGGTTCTATCGCTAACGGTTCAATTTCTACGTCATACTGTGTGGGGTTAACCGACTAAAAGGGATAAGTGTCCATATCTATTGAACCAAGCAAGATAGAATCGATTTTGTTTTTGCAGATGGTAGGTTTTTATGTGTATATTAATCCACAAGCTGATCCAAGGTTCTATCTCTAACGGTTCAATTTCTACGTCATACTGTGTGGGGTTAACCGACAAAAAGGGATAAGTGTCCATATCTATTGAACCAAGCAAGATAGAATCGATTTTGTTTTTGCAGATGGTAGGTTTTTATGTGTATATTAATCCACAAGCTGATCCAAGGTTCTATCGCTAACGGTTCAATTTCTACGTCATAAAAGGGATAAGTGTCCACATCTATTGAACCAAGCAAAATAGAAACGATTTTATTTTTGCAGATTATAGGTTTTTATGTGTATATTAATCCACAAGCTGATCCAAGGTTCTATCGCTAACGGTTCAATTTCTACGTCATACTGTGTGGGGTTAACCGACTAAAAGGGATAAGTGTCCATATCTATTGAACCAAGCAAGATAGAATCGATTTTATTTTTGCAGATTATAGGTTTTTATGTGTATATTAATCCACAAGCTGATCCAAGGTTCTATCGCTAACGGTTCAATTTCTACGTCATAAAAGGGATAAGTGTCCACATCTATTGAACCAAGCAAAATAGAAACGATTTTATTTTTGCAGATTATAGGTTTTTATGTGTATATTAATCCACAAGCTGATCCAAGGTTCTATCGCTAACGGTTCAATTTCTACGTCATACTGTGTGGGGTTAACCGACTAAAAGGGATAAGTGTCCATATCTATTGAACCAAGCAAGATAGAATCGATTTTGTTTTTGCAGATGATAGGTTTTTATGTGTATATTAATCCACAAGCCGATCCAAGGTTCTATCGCTAACGGTTCAATTTCTACGTCATACTGGGTGGGGTTAACCGACTAATAGGGATAAGTGTCTATATCTATTGAACCAAGCAAGGTAGAGTCGAATATATTTTTGCAGATGGTAGGTTTTTATGTGCATGTTAATCCACAAGCTGATCCAAGGTTCTATCGCTAACGGTTCAATTTCTACGTCAAACTGGGTGGGGTTAACCGACTAAAAGGGATAAGTGTCCATATCTATTGAACCAGGCAAGACAGAATCGATTTTATTTTTGCAGACGGTAGGTTTTTATGTGTGTATTAATCCACAAGCCGATCCAAGGTTCTATCGTTAACGGTTCAATTTCTACGTCATACTGTGTGGGGTTAACCGACTAAAAGGGATAAGTGTCCATATCTATTGAACCAAGCAAGACAGAATTGATTTTATTTCTGCAGGTGGTAGGTTTTTATGTGTGTATTAATCCACAAGCTGATCCAAGCTTCTATCGCTAACGGTTCAATTTCTACGTCATAAAATGGATAAGTGTCCACATCTATTGAACCAAGCAAAATAGAATCGATTTTATTTTTGCAGATTATAGGTTTTTATGTGTATATTAATCCACAAGCTGACTCAAGGTTCTATCGCTAACGGTTCAATTTCTACGTCATACTGTGTGGGGTTAACCGACTAAAAGGGATAAGTGTCCATATCTATTGAACCAAGCAAGATAGAATCGATTTTATTTTTGCAGATTATAGGTTTTTATGTGTATATTAATCCACAAGCTGATCCAAGGTTCTATCGCTAACGGTTCAATTTCTACGTCATACTGTATGGGGTTAATCGACTAAAAGGGATAAGTGTCCATATCTATTGAACCAAGCAAGGTAGAATCGATTTTGTTTTTGGAGATGGTAGGTTTTTATGTATATATTAATCCACAAGCTGATCCAAGGTTCTATCATTAACGGTTCAATTTCTACGTCATACTGTGTGGGGTTAACCGACTAAAAGGGATAAGTGTCCATATCTATTGAACCAAGCAAGACAGAACCGATTTTATTTCTGCAGATGGTAGGTTTTTATGTGTGTATGAATCCACAAGCTGATCCACGGTTCTATCGCTAACGGTTCAATTTCTACGTCATAAAAGGGATAAGTGTCCACATCTATTGAACCAAGCAAAATAGAATCGATTTTATTTTTGCAGATTATAGGTTTTTATGTGTATATTAATCCACAAGCTGATCCAAGGTTCTATCGCTAACGGTTCAATTTCTACGTCATACTGTGTGGGGTTAACCGACTAAAAGGGATAAGTGTCCATATCTATTGAACCAAGCAAGATAGAATCGATTTTGTTTTTGCAGATGGTAGGTTTTTATATGTATATTAATCCACAAGCTGATCCAAGGTTCTATCGTTAACGGTTCAATTTCTACGTCATACTGGGTGGGGTTAAACGACTAAAAGGGATAAGTGTCCACATCTATTGAACCAAGCAAGATAGAATCGATTTTGTTTTTGCAGATGGTAGGTTTTTATGTGTATATTAATCCACAAGCTGATCCAAGGTTCTATCGTTAACGGTTCAATTTCTACGTCCTACTGTGTGGGGTTAACCGACTAAAAGGGATAAGTGTCCATATCTATTGAACCGAACAAGATAGAATCGATTTTATTTTTGCAGATTATAGGTTTTTATGTGTGTATTAATCCACAAGCTGATCCAAGGTTCTATCGCTAACGGTTCAATTTCTACGTCATACTGTGTGGGGTTAACCGACTAAAAGGGATAAGTGTCCATATCTATTGAACCAAGCAAGATAGAATCGATTTTGTTTTTGGAGATGGTAGGTTTTTATGTGTATATAAATCCACAAGCTGATCCAAGGTTCTATCATTAACGGTTCAATTTCTACGTCATACTGTGTGGGGTTAACCGACTAAAAGGGATAAGTGTCCATATCTATTGAACCAAGCAAGACAGAATCGATTTTATTCCTGCAGATGGTAGGTTTTTATGTGTGTATTAATCCACAAGCTGATCCAAGGTTCTATCGCTAACGGTTCAATTTCTACGTCATAAAAGGGATAAGTGTCCACATCTATTGAACCAAGCAAAATAGAATCGATTTTATTTTTGCAGATTATAGGTTTTTATGTGTATATTAATCCACAAGCTGATCCAAGGTTCTATCGCTAACGGTTCAATTTCTACATCATACTGTGTGGGGTTAACCGACTAAAAGGGATAAGTGTCCATATCTATTGAACCAAGCAAGATAGAATCGATTTTGTTTTTGCAGATGGTAGGTTTTTATGTGTATATTAATCCACAAGCTGATCCAAGGTTCTATCGTTAACGGTTCAATTTCTACGTCATACTGGGTGGGGTTAAACGACTAAAAGGGATAAGTGTCCATATCTATTGAACCAAGCAAGATAGAATCGATTTTATTTTTGCAGATTATAGGTTTTTAAGTGTGTATTAATCCACAAGCTGATTCAAGGTTCTATCGTTAACGGTTCAATTTCTACGTCCTACTGTGTGGGGTTAACCGACTAAAAGGGATAAGTGTCCATATCTATTGAACCAAGCAAGATAGAATCGATTTTGTTTTTGCGGATTATAGGCTTTTATGTGTATATTAATCCAAAAGCTGATCCAAGGTTCTATCGCTAACGGTTCAATTTCTACGTCATACTGTGTGGGGTTAACCGACTAAAAGGGATAAGTGTCCATATCTATTGAACCAAGCAAGATAGAATCGATTTTATTTTTGCAGATTATAGGTTTTTAAGTGTGTATTGATCCACAAGCTGATTCAAGGTTCTATCGTTAACGGTTCAATTTCTACGTCCTACTGTGTGGGGTTAACCGACTAAAAGGGATAAGTGTCCATATCTATTGAACCAAGCAAGATAGAATCGATTTTATTCCTGCAGATGGTAGGTTTTTATGTGTGTATGAATCCACAAGCTGATCCAAGGTTCTATCGCTAACGGTTCAATTTCTACGTCATAAAAGGGATAAGTGTCCACATCTATTGAACCAAGCAAGATAGAATCGATTTTGTTTTTGCAGATTATAGGCTTTTATGTGTATATTAATCCAAAAGCTGATCCAAGGTTCTATCGCTAACGGTTCAATTTCTACGTCATACTGTGTGGGGTTAACCGACTAAAAGGGATAAGTGTCCATATCTATTGAACCAAGCAAGATAGAATCGATTTTATTTTTGCAGATTATAGGTTTTTAAGTGTGTATTAATCCACAAGCTGATTCAAGGTTCTATCGTTAACGGTTCAATTTCTACGTCCTACTGTGTGGGGTTAACCGACTAAAAGGGATAAGTGTCCATATCTATTGAACCAAGCAAGATAGAATCGATTTTGTTTTTGCAGATGGTAGGTTTTTATGTGTATATTAATCCGCAAGCTGATCCAAGGTTCTATCGTTAACGGTTCAATTTCTACGTCATACTGGGTGGGGTTAAACGACTAAAAGGGATAAGTGTCCATATCTATTGAACCAAGCAAGATAGAATCGATTTTATTTTTGCAGATTATAGGTTTTTAAGTGTGTATTAATCCACAAGCTGATTCAAGGTTCTATCGTTAACGGTTCAATTTCTACGTCCTACTGTGTGGGGTTAACCGACTAAAAGGGATAAGTGTCCATATCTATTGAACCAAGCAAGATAGAATCGATTTTGTTTTTGCAGATGGTAGGTTTTTATGTGTATATTAATCCACAAGCTGATCCAAGGTTCTATCGTTAACGGTTCAATTTCTACGTCATACTGGGTGGGGTTAAACGACTAAAAGGGATAAGTGTCCATATCTATTGAACCAAGCAAGATAGAATCGATTTTATTTTTGCAGATTATAGGTTTTTAAGTGTGTATTAATCCACAAGCTGATTCAAGGTTCTACCGTTAACGGTTCAATTTCTACGTCCTACTGTGTGGGGTTAACCGACTAAAAGGGATAAGTGTCCATATCTATTGAACCAAGCAAGATAGAATCGATTTTATTCCTGCAGATGGTAGGTTTTTATGTGTGTATTAATCCACAAGCTGACCCAAGCTTCTATCGCTAACGGTTCAATTTCTACGTCATAAAATGGATAAGTGTCCACATCTATTGAACCAAGCAAAATAGAATCGATTTTATTTTTGCAGATTATAGGTTTTTATGTGTATATTAATCCACAAGCTGACTCAAGGTTCTATCGCTAACGGTTCAATTTCTACGTCATACTGTGTGGGGTTAACCGACTAAAAGGGATAAGTGTCCATATCTATTGAACCTAGCAAGATAGAATCGATTTTATTTTTGCAGATTATAGGTTTTTATGTGTATATTAATCCACAAGCTGATCCAAGGTTCTATCGCTAACGGTTCAATTTCTACGTCATACTGTATGGGGTTAATCGACTAAAAGGGATAAGTGTCCATATCTATTGAACCAAGCAAGGTAGAATCGATTTTGTTTTTGGAGATGGTAGGTTTTTATGTATATATTAATCCACAAGCTGATCCAAGGTTCTATCATTAACGGTTCAATTTCTACGTCATACTGTGTGGGGTTAACCGACTAAAAGGGATAAGTGTCCATATCTATTGAACCAAGCAAGACAGAACCGATTTTATTTCTGCAGATGGTAGGTTTTTATGTGTGTATTAATCCACAAGCTGATCCACGGTTCTATCGCTAACGGTTCAATTTCTACGCCATAAAAGGGATAAGTGTCCACATCTATTGAACCAAGCAAAATAGAATCGATTTTATTTTTGCAGATTATAGGTTTTTATGTGTATATTAATCCACAAGCTGATCCAAGGTTCTATCGCTAACGGTTCAATTTCTACGTCATACTGTGTGGGGTTAACCGACTAAAAGGGATAAGTGTCCATATCTATTGAACCAAGCAAGATAGAATCGATTTTGTTTTTGCAGATGGTAGGTTTTTATATGTATATTAATCCACAAGCTGATCCAAGGTTCTATCGTTAACGGTTCAATTTCTACGTCATACTGGGTGGGGTTAAACGACTAAAAGGGATAAGTGTCCACATCTATTGAACCAAGCAAGATAGAATCGATTTTGTTTTTGCAGATGGTAGGTTTTTATGTGTATATTAATCCACAAGCTGATCCAAGGTTCTATCGTTAACGGTTCAATTTCTACGTCCTACTGTGTGGGGTTAACCGACTAAAAGGGATAAGTGTCCATATCTATTGAACCGAACAAGATAGAATCGATTTTATTTTTGCAGATTATAGGTTTTTATGTGTGTATTAATCCACAAGCTGATCCAAGGTTCTATCGCTAACGGTTCAATTTCTACGTCATACTGTGTGGGGTTAACCGACTAAAAGGGATAAGTGTCCATATCTATTGAACCAAGCAAGATAGAATCGATTTTGTTTTTGGAGATGGTAGGTTTTTATGTGTATATTAATCCACAAGCTGATCCAAGGTTCTATCATTAACGGTTCAATTTCTACGTCATACTGTGTGGGGTTAACCGACTAAAAGGGATAAGTGTCCATATCTATTGAACCAAGCAAGACAGAATCGATTTTATTCCTGCAGATGGTAGGTTTTTATGTGTGTATTAATCCACAAGCTGATCCAAGGTTCTATCGCTAACGGTTCAATTTCTACGTCATAAAAGGGATAAGTGTCCACATCTATTGAACCAAGCAAAATAGAATCGATTTTATTTTTGCAGATTATAGGTTTTTATGTGTATATTAATCCACAAGCTGATCCAAGGTTCTATCGCTAACGGTTCAATTTCTACATCATACTGTGTGGGGTTAACCGACTAAAAGGGATAAGTGTCCATATCTATTGAACCAAGCAAGATAGAATCGATTTTGTTTTTGCAGATGGTAGGTTTTTATGTGTATATTAATCCGCAAGCTGATCCAAGGTTCTATCGTTAACGGTTCAATTTCTACGTCATACTGGGTGGGGTTAAACGACTAAAAGGGATAAGTGTCCATATCTATTGAACCAAGCAAGATAGAATCGATTTTATTTTTGCAGATTATAGGTTTTTAAGTGTGTATTAATCCACAAGCTGATTCAAGGTTCTATCGTTAACGGTTCAATTTCTACGTCCTACTGTGTGGGGTTAACCGACTAAAAGGGATAAGTGTCCATATCTATTGAACCAAGCAAGATAGAATCGATTTTGTTTTTGCAGATTATAGGCTTTTATGTGTATATTAATCCAAAAGCTGATCCAAGGTTCTATCGCTAACGGTTCAATTTCTACGTCATACTGTGTGGGGTTAACCGACTAAAAGGGATAAGTGTCCATATCTATTGAACCAAGCAAGATAGAATCGATTTTATTTTTGCAGATTATAGGTTTTTAAGTGTGTATTAATCCACAAGCTGATCCAAGGTTCTATCGTTAACGGTTCAATTTCTACGTCATACTGGGTGGGGTTAAACGACTAAAAGGGATAAGTGTCCATATCTATTGAACCAAGCAAGATAGAATCGATTTTATTTTTGCAGATTATAGGTTTTTAAGTGTGTATTAATTCACAAGCCGATTCAAGGTTCTATCGTTAACGGTTCAATTTCTACGTCCTACTGTGTGGGGTTAACCGACTAAAAGGGATAAGTGTCCATATCTATTGAACCAAGCAAGATAGAATCGATTTTGTTTTTGCAGATGGTAGGTTTTTATGTGTATATTAATCCACAAGCTGATCCAAGGTTCTATCGCTAACGGTTCAATTTCTACGTCATACTGTGTGGGGTTAACCGACTAAAAGGGATAAGTGTCCATATCTATTGAACCAAGCAAGATAGAATCGATTTTGTTTTTGCAGATGGTAGGTTTTTATATGTATATTAATCCACAAGCTGATCCAAGGTTCTATCGTTAACGGTTCAATTTCTACGTCATACTGGGTGGGGTTAAACGACTAAAAGGGATAAGTGTCCACATCTATTGAACCAAGCAAGATAGAATCGATTTTGTTTTTGCAGATGGTAGGTTTTTATGTGTACATTAATCCACAAGCTGATCCAAGGTTCTATCGCTAACGGTTCAATTTCTACGTCATACTGTATGGGGTTAATCGACTAAAAGGGATAAGTGTCCATATCTATTGAACCAAGCAAGGTAGAATCGATTTTGTTTTTGGAGATGGTAGGTTTTTATGTATATATTAATCCACAAGCTGATCCAAGGTTCTATCATTAACGGTTCAATTTCTACGTCATACTGTGTGGGGTTAACCGACTAAAAGGGATAAGTGTCCATATCTATTGAACCAAGCAAGACAGAACCGATTTTATTTCTGCAGATGGTAGGTTTTTATGTGTGTATTAATCCACAAGCTGATCCACGGTTCTATCGCTAACGGTTCAATTTCTACGTCATAAAAGGGATAAGTGTCCACATCTATTGAACCAAGCAAAATAGAATCGATTTTATTTTTGCAGATTATAGGTTTTTATGTGTATATTAATCCACAAGCTGATCCAAGGTTCTATCGCTAACGGTTCAATTTCTACGTCATACTGTGTGGGGTTAACCGACTAAAAGGGATAAGTGTCCATATCTATTGAACCAAGCAAGATAGAATCGATTTTGTTTTTGCAGATGGTAGGTTTTTATATGTATATTAATCCACAAGCTGATCCAAGGTTCTATCGTTAACGGTTCAATTTCTACGTCATACTGGGTGGGGTTAAACGACTAAAAGGGATAAGTGTCCACATCTATTGAACCAAGCAAGATAGAATCGATTTTGTTTTTGCAGATGGTAGGTTTTTATGTGTATATTAATCCACAAGCTGATCCAAGGTTCTATCGTTAACGGTTCAATTTCTACGTCCTACTGTGTGGGGTTAACCGACTAAAAGGGATAAGTGTCCATATCTATTGAACCGAACAAGATAGAATCGATTTTATTTTTGCAGATTATAGGTTTTTATGTGTGTATTAATCCACAAGCTGATCCAAGGTTCTATCGCTAACGGTTCAATTTCTACGTCATACTGTGTGGGGTTAACCGACTAAAAGGGATAAGTGTCCATATCTATTGAACCAAGCAAGATAGAATCGATTTTGTTTTTGGAGATGGTAGGTTTTTATGTGTATATTAATCCACAAGCTGATCCAAGGTTCTATCATTAACGGTTCAATTTCTACGTCATACTGTGTGGGGTTAACCGACTAAAAGGGATAAGTGTCCATATCTATTGAACCAAGCAAGACAGAATCGATTTTATTCCTGCAGATGGTAGGTTTTTATGTGTGTATTAATCCACAAGCTGATCCAAGGTTCTATCGCTAACGGTTCAATTTCTACGTCATAAAAGGGATAAGTGTCCACATCTATTGAACCAAGCAAAATAGAATCGATTTTATTTTTGCAGATTATAGGTTTTTATGTGTATATTAATCCACAAGCTGATCCAAGGTTCTATCGCTAACGGTTCAATTTCTACATCATACTGTGTGGGGTTAACCGACTAAAAGGGATAAGTGTCCATATCTATTGAACCAAGCAAGATAGAATCGATTTTGTTTTTGCAGATGGTAGGTTTTTATGTGTATATTAATCCACAAGCTGATCCAAGGTTCTATCGTTAACGGTTCAATTTCTACGTCATACTGGGTGGGGTTAAACGACTAAAAGGGATAAGTGTCCATATCTATTGAACCAAGCAAGATAGAATCGATTTTATTTTTGCAGATTATAGGTTTTTAAGTGTGTATTAATCCACAAGCTGATTCAAGGTTCTATCGTTAACGGTTCAATTTCTACGTCCTACTGTGTGGGGTTAACCGACTAAAAGAGATAAGTGTCCATATCTATTGAACCAAGCAAGATAGAATCGATTTTGTTTTTGCAGATTATAGGCTTTTATGTGTATATTAATCCAAAAGCTGATCCAAGGTTCTATCGCTAACGGTTCAATTTCTACGTCATACTGTGTGGGGTTAACCGACTAAAAGGGATAAGTGTCCATATCTATTGAACCAAGCAAGATAGAATCGATTTTATTTTTGCAGATTATAGGTTTTTAAGTGTGTATTAATCCACAAGCTGATTCAAGGTTCTATCGTTAACGGTTCAATTTCTACGTCCTACTGTGTGGGGTTAACCGACTAAAAGGGATAAGTGTCCATATCTATTGAACCAAGCAAGATAGAATCGATTTTATTCCTGCAGATGGTAGGTTTTTATGTGTGTATTAATCCACAAGCTGATCCAAGGTTCTATCGCTAACGGTTCAATTTCTACGTCATAAAAGGGATAAGTGTCCACATCTATTGAACCAAGCAAGATAGAATCGATTTTGTTTTTGCAGATTATAGGCTTTTATGTGTATATTAATCCAAAAGCTGATCCAAGGTTCTATCGCTAACGGTTCAATTTCTACGTCATACTGTGTGGGGTTAACCGACTAAAAGGGATAAGTGTCCATATCTATTGAACCAAGCAAGATAGAATCGATTTTATTTTTGCAGATTATAGGTTTTTAAGTGTGTATTAATCCACAAGCTGATTCAAGGTTCTATCGTTAACGGTTCAATTTCTACGTCCTACTGTGTGGGGTTAACCGACTAAAAGGGATAAGTGTCCATATCTATTGAACCAAGCAAGATAGAATCGATTTTGTTTTTGCAGATGGTAGGTTTTTATGTGTATATTAATCCACAAGCTGATCCAAGGTTCTATCGTTAACGGTTCAATTTCTACGTCATACTGGGTGGGGTTAAACGACTAAAAGGGATAAGTGTCCATATCTATTGAACCAAGCAAGATAGAATCGATTTTATTTTTGCAGATTATAGGTTTTTAAGTGTGTATTAATCCACAAGCTGATTCAAGGTTCTATCGTTAACGGTTCAATTTCTACGTCCTACTGTGTGGGGTTAACCGACTAAAAGGGATAAGTGTCCATATCTATTGAACCAAGCAAGATAGAATCGATTTTATTTTTGCAGATTATAGGTTTTTAAGTGTGTATTAATCCACAAGCTGATTCAAGGTTCTATCGTTAACGGTTCAATTTCTACGTCCTACTGTGTGGGGTTAACCGACTAAAAGGGATAAGTGTCCATATCTATTGAACCAAGCAAGATAGAATCGATTTTATTCCTGCAGATGGTAGGTTTTTATGTGTGTATTAATCCACAAGCTGATCCAAGGTTCTATCGCTAACGGTTCAATTTCTACGTCATAAAAGGGATAAGTGTCCACATCTATTGAACGAAGCAAGATAGAATCGATTTTGTTTTTGCAGATTATAGGCTTTTATGTGTATATTAATCCAAAAGCTGATCCAAGGTTCTATCGCTAACGGTTCAATTTCTACGTCATACTGTGTGGGGTTAACCGACTAAAAGGGATAAGTGTCCATATCTATTGAACCAAGCAAGATAGAATCGATTTTATTTTTGCAGATTATAGGTTTTTAAGTGTGTATTAATCCACAAGCTGATTCAAGGTTCTATCGTTAACGGTTCAATTTCTACGTCCTACTGTGTGGGGTTAACCGACTAAAAGGGATAAGTGTCCATATCTATTGAACCAAGCAAGATAGAATCGATTTTATTTTTGCAGATTATAGGTTTTTAAGTGTGTATTAATCCACAAGCTGATTCAAGGTTCTATCGCTAACGGTTCAATTTCTACGTCATACTGTGTGGGGTTAACCGACTAAAAGGGATAAGTGTCCATATCTATTGAACCAAGCAAGATAGAATCGATTTTATTTTTGCAGATTATAGGTTTTTAAGTGTGTATTAATCCACAAGCTGATTCAAGGTTCTATCGTTAACGGTTCAATTTCTACGTCCTACTGTGTGGGGTTAACCGACTAAAAGGGATAAGTGTCCATATCTATTGAACCAAGCAAGATAGAATCGATTTTATTCCTGCAGATGGTAGGTTTTTATGTGTGTATTAATCCACAAGCTGATCCAAGGTTCTATCGCTAACGGTTCAATTTCTACGTCATAAAAGGGATAAGTGTCCACATCTATTGAACCAAGCAAGATAGAATCGATTTTGTTTTTGCAGATTATAGGCTTTTATGTGTATATTAATCCAAAAGCTGATCCAAGGTTCTATCGCTAACGGTTCAATTTCTACGTCATACTGTGTGGGGTTAACCGACTAAAAGGGATAAGTGTCCATATCTATTGAACCAAGCAAGATAGAATCGATTTTATTTTTGCAGATTATAGGTTTTTAAGTGTGTATTAATCCACAAGCTGATTCAAGGTTCTATCGTTAACGGTACAATTTCTACGTCCTACTGTGTGGGGTTAACCGACTAAAAGGGATAAGTGTCCATATCTATTGAACCAAGCAAGACAGAATCGAATTTGTTTTTGCAGATGATAAGTTTTTATGTGTATATTATTCCACAAGCTGATCCAAGGTTCTATCGCTAACGGTTCAATTTCTACGTCATAAAATGGATAAGTGTCCACATCTATTGAACCAAGCAAAATAGAATCGATTTTATTTTTGCAGATTATAGGTTTTTATGTGTATATTAATCCACAAGCTGATCCAAGGTTCTATCATTAACGGTTCAATTTCTACGTCATACTGTGTGGGGTTAACCGACTAAAAGGGATAAGTGTCCATATCTATTGAACCAAGCAAGACAGAATCGATTTTATTTCTGCAGGTGGTAGGTTTTTATGTGTGTATTAATCCACAAGCTGATCCAAGCTTCTATCGCTAACGGTTCAATTTCTACGTCATAAAATGGATAAGTGTCCACATCTATTGAACCAAGCAAGATAGAATCGATTTTATTTTTGCAGATTATAGGTTTTTATGTGTATATTAATCCACAAGCTGATCCAAGGTTCTATCGCTAACGGTTCAATTTCTACGTCATACTGTGTGGGGTTAACCGACTAAAAGGGATAAGTGTCCATATCTATTGAACCAAGCAAGATAGAATCGATTTTGTTTTTGCAGATGGTAGGTTTTTATGTGTATATTAATCCACAAGCTGATCCAAGGTTCTATCGTTAACGGTTCAATTTCTACGTCATACTGGGTGGGGTTAAACGACTAAAAGGGATAAGTGTCCACATCTATTGAACCAAGCAAGATAGAATCGATTTTGTTTTTGCAGATGGTAGGTTTTTATGTGTATATTAATCCACAAGCTGATCCAAGGTTCTATCGTTAACGGTTCAATTTCTACGTCCTACTGTGTGGGGTTAACCGACTAAAAGGGATAAGTGTCCATATCTATTGAACCAAACAAGATAGAATCGATTTTATTTTTGCAGATTATAGGTTTTTATGTGTATATTAATCCACAAGCTGATCCAAGGTTCTATCGTTAACGGTTCAATTTCTACGTCATACTGGGTGGGGTTAAACGACTAAAAGGGATAAGTGTCCATATCTATTGAACCAAGCAAGATAGAATCGATTTTATTTTTGCAGATTATAGGTTTTTAAGTGTGTATTAATCCACAAGCTGATTCAAGGTTCTATCGTTAACGGTTCAATTTCTACGTCCTACTGTGTGGGGTTAACCGACTAAAAGGGATAAGTGTCCATATCTATTGAACCAAGCAAGATAGAATCGATTTTGTTTTTGCAGATGGTAGGTTTTTATGTGTATATTAATCCACAAGCTGATCCAAGGTTCTATCGTTAACCGTTCAATTTCTACGTCATACTGGGTGGGGTTAAACGACTAAAAGGGATAAGTGTCCATATCTATTGAACCAAGCAAGATAGAATCGATTTTATTTTTGCAGATTATAGGTTTTTAAGTGTGTATTAATCCACAAGCTGATTCAAGGTTCTATCGTTAACGGTTCAATTTCTACGTCCTACTGTGTGGGGTTAACCGACTAAAAGGGATAAGTGTCCATATCTATTGAACCAAGCAAGACAGAATCGAATTTGTTTTTGCAGATGATAAGTTTTTATGTGTATATTATTCCACAAGCTGATCCAAAGTTCTATCGCTAACGGTTCAATTTCTACGTCATAAAATGGATAAGTGTCCACATCTATTGAACCAAGCAAAATAGAATCGATTTTATTTTTGCAGATTATAGGTTTTTATGTGTATATTAATCCACAAGCTGATCCAAGGTTCTATCATTAACGGTTCAATTTCTACGTCATACTGTGTGGGGTTAACCGACTAAAAGGGATAAGTGTCCATATCTATTGAACCAAGCAAGACAGAATCGATTTTATTTCTGCAGGTGGTAGGTTTTTATGTGTGTATTAATCCACAAGCTGATCCAAGCTTCTATCGCTAACGGTTCAATTTCTACGTCATAAAATGGATAAGTGTCCACATCTATTGAACCAAGCAAAATAGAATCGATTTTATTTTTGCAGATTATAGGTTTTTATGTGTATATTAATCCACAAGCTGACTCAAGGTTCTATCGCTAACGGTTCAATTTCTACGTCATACTGTGTGGGGTTAACCGACTAAAAGGGATAAGTGTCCATATCTATTGAACCAAGCAAGATAGAATCGATTTTATTTTTGCAGATTATAGGTTTTTATGTGTATATTAATCCACAAGCTGATCCAAGGTTCTATCGCTAACGGTTCAATTTCTACGTCATACTGTGTGGGGTTAACCGACTAAAAGGGATAAGTGTCCATATCTATTGAACCAAGCAAGGTAGAATCGATTTTGTTTTTGGAGATGGTAGGTCTTTATGTATATATTAATCCACAAGCTGATCCAAGGTTCTATCATTAACGGTTCAATTTCTACGTCATACTGTGTGGGGTTAACCGACTAAAAGGGATAAGTGTCCATATCTATTGAACCAAGCAAGACAGAACCGATTTTATTTCTGCAGATGGTAGGTTTTTATGTGTGTATTAATCCACAAGCTGATCCACGGTTCTATCGCTAACGGTTCAATTTCTACGTCATAAAAGGGATAAGTGTCCACATCTATTGAACCAAGCAAAATAGAATCGATTTTATTTTTGCAGATTATAGGTTTTTATGTGTATATTAATCCACAAGCTGATCCAAGGTTCTATCGCTAACGGTTCAATTTCTACGTCATACTGTGTGGGGTTAACCGACTAAAAGGGATAAGTGTCCATATCTATTGAACCAAGCAAGACAGAATCGAATTTGTTTTTGCAGATGATAAGTTTTTATGTGTATATTATTCCACAAGCTGATCCAAAGTTCTATCGCTAACGGTTCAATTTCTACGTCATAAAATGGATAAGTGTCCACATCTATTGAACCAAGCAAAATAGAATCGATTTTATTTTTGCAGATTATAGGTTTTTATGTGTATATTAATCCACAAGCTGATCCAAGGTTCTATCATTAACGGTTCAATTTCTACGTCATACTGTGTGGGGTTAACCGACTAAAAGGGATAAGTGTCCATATCTATTGAACCAAGCAAGACAGAATCGATTTTATTTCTGCAGGTGGTAGGTTTTTATGTGTGTATTAATCCACAAGCTGATCCAAGCTTCTATCGCTAACGGTTCAATTTCTACGTCATAAAATGGATAAGTGTCCACATCTATTGAACCAAGCAAAATAGAATCGATTTTATTTTTGCAGATTATAGGTTTTTATGTGTATATTAATCCACAAGCTGACTCAAGGTTCTATCGCTAACGGTTCAATTTCTACGTCATACTGTGTGGGGTTAACCGACTAAAAGGGATAAGTGTCCATATCTATTGAACCAAGCAAGATAGAATCGATTTTATTTTTGCAGATTATAGGTTTTTATGTGTATATTAATCCACAAGCTGATCCAAGGTTCTATCGCTAACGGTTCAATTTCTACGTCATACTGTGTGGGGTTAACCGACTAAAAGGGATAAGTGTCCATATCTATTGAACCAAGCAAGGTAGAATCGATTTTGTTTTTGGAGATGGTAGGTCTTTATGTATATATTAATCCACAAGCTGATCCAAGGTTCTATCATTAACGGTTCAATTTCTACGTCATACTGTGTGGGGTTAACCGACTAAAAGGGATAAGTGTCCATATCTATTGAACCAAGCAAGACAGAACCGATTTTATTTCTGCAGATGGTAGGTTTTTATGTGTGTATTAATCCACAAGCTGATCCACGGTTCTATCGCTAACGGTTCAATTTCTACGTCATAAAAGGGATAAGTGTCCACATCTATTGAACCAAGCAAAATAGAATCGATTTTATTTTTGCAGATTATAGGTTTTTATGTGTATATTAATCCACAAGCTGATCCAAGGTTCTATCGCTAACGGTTCAATTTCTACGTCATACTGTGTGGGGTTAACCGACTAAAAGGGATAAGTGTCCATATCTATTGAACCAAGCAAGATAGAATCGATTTTGTTTTTGCAGATGGTAGGTTTTTATGTGTATATTAATCCACAAGCTGATCCAAGGTTCTATCGTTAACGGTTCAATTTCTACGTCATACTGGGTGGGGTTAAACGACTAAAAGGGATAAGTGTCCACATCTATTGAACCAAGCAAGATAGAATCGATTTTGTTTTTGCAGATGGTAGGTCTTTATGTGTATATTAATCCACAAGCTGATCCAAGGTTCTATCGTTAACGGTTCAATTTCTACGTCCTACTGTGTGGGGTTAACCGACTAAAAGGGATAAGTGTCCATATCTATTGAACCAAACAAGATAGAATCGATTTTATTTTTGCAGATTATAGGTTTTTATGTGTATATTAATCCACAAGCTGATCCAAGGTTCTATCGTTAACGGTTCAATTTCTACGTCATACTGGGTGGGGTTAAACGACTAAAAGGGATAAGTGTCCATATCTATTGAACCAAGCAAGATAGAATCGATTTTATTTTTGCAGATTATAGGTTTTTAAGTGTGTATTAATCCACAAGCTGATTCAAGGTTCTATCGTTAACGGTTCAATTTCTACGTCCTACTGTGTGGGGTTAACCGACTAAAAGGGATAAGTGTCCATATCTATTGAACCAAGCAAGATAGAATCGATTTTGTTTTTGCAGATGGTAGGTTTTTATGTGTATATTAATCCACAAGCTGATCCAAGGTTCTATCGTTAACGGTTCAATTTCTACGTCATACTGGGTGGGGTTAAACGACTAAAAGGGATAAGTGTCCATATCTATTGAACCAAGCAAGATAGAATCGATTTTATTTTTGCAGATTATAGGTTTTTAAGTGTGTATTAATCCACAAGCTGATTCAAGGTTCTATCGTTAACGGTTCAATTTCTACGTCCTACTGTGTGGGGTTAACCGACTAAAAGGGATAAGTGTCCATATCTATTGAACCAAGCAAGATAGAATCGATTTTATTCCTGCAGATGGTAGGTTTTTATGTGTGTATTAATCCACAAGCTGATCCAAGGTTCTATCGTTAACGGTTCAATTTCTACGTCCTACTGTGTGGGGTTAACCGACTAAAAGGGATAAGTGTCCATATCTATTGAACCAAGCAAGATAGAATCGATTTTGTTTTTGCAGATGGTAGGTTTTTATGTGTATATTAATCCACAAGCTGATCCAAGGTTCTATCGTTAACGGTTCAATTTCTACGTCATACTGGGTGGGGTTAAACGACTAAAAGGGATAAGTGTCCATATCTATTGAACCAAGCAAGATAGAATCGATTTTATTTTTGCAGATTATAGGTTTTTAAGTGTGTATTAATCCACAAGCTGATTCAAGGTTCTATCGTTAACGGTTCAATTTCTACGTCCTACTGTGTGATGTTAAACGACTAAAAGGGATAAGTGTCCACATCTATTGAACCAAGCAAGATAGAATCGATTTTGTTTTTGCAGATGGTAGGTTTTTATGTGTATATTAATCCACAAGCTGATCCAAGGTTCTATCGTTAACGGTTCAATTTCTACGTCCTACTGTGTGGGGTTAACCGACTAAAAGGGGTAAGTGTCCATATCTATTGAACCAAGCAAGATAGAATCGATTTTGTTTTTGCAGATGGTAGGTTTTTATGTGTATATTAATCCACAAGCTGATCCAAGGTTCTATCGCTAACGGTTCAATTTCTACGTCATACTGTGTGGGGTTAACCGACTAAAAGGGATAAGTGTCCATATCTATTGAACCAAGCAAGATAGAATCGATTTTGTTTTTGCAGATGGTAGGTTTTTATGTGTATATTAATCCACAAGCTGATCCAAGGTTCTATCGTTAACGGTTCAATTTCTACGTCATACTGGGTGGGGTTAAACGACTAAAAGGGATAAGTGTCCATATCTATTGAACCAAGCAAGATAGAATCGATTTTATTTTTGCAGATTATAGGTTTTTATGTGTATATTAATCCGCAAGCTGATCCAAGGTTCTATCGTTAACGGTTCAATTTCTACGTCATACTGGGTGGGGTTAAACGACTAAAAGGGATAAGTGTCCATATCTATTGAACCAAGCAAGATAGAATCGATTTTATTTTTGCAGATTATAGGTTTTTAAGTGTGTATTAATCCACAAGCTGATTCAAGGTTCTATCGTTAACGGTTCAATTTCTACGTCCTACTGTGTGGGGTTAACCGACTAAAAGGGATAAGTGTCCATATCTATTGAACCAAGCAAGATAGAATCGATTTTGTTTTTGCAGATGGTAGGTTTTTATGTGTATATTAATCCACAAGCTGATCCAAGGTTCTATCGTTAACGGTTCAATTTCTACGTCATACTGGGTGGGGTTAAACGACTAAAAGGGATAAGTGTCCATATCTATTGAACCAAGCAAGATAGAATCGATTTTATTTTTGCAGATTATAGGTTTTTAAGTGTGTATTAATCCACAAGCTGATTCAAGGTTCTATCGTTAACGGTTCAATTTCTACGTCCTACTGTGTGGGGTTAACCGACTAAAAGGGATAAGTGTCCATATCTATTGAACCAAGCAAGATAGAATCGATTTTATTCCTGCAGATGGTAGGTTTTTATGTGTGTATTAATCCACAAGCTGATCCAAGGTTCTATCGTTAACGGTTCAATTTCTACGTCCTACTGTGTGGGGTTAACCGACTAAAAGGGATAAGTGTCCATATCTATTGAACCAAGCAAGATAGAATCGATTTTGTTTTTGCAGATGGTAGGTTTTTATGTGTATATTAATCCACAAGCTGATCCAAGGTTCTATCGTTAACGGTTCAATTTCTACGTCATACTGGGTGGGGTTAAACGACTAAAAGGGATAAGTGTCCATATCTATTGAACCAAGCAAGATAGAATCGATTTTATTTTTGCAGATTATAGGTTTTTAAGTGTGTATTAATCCACAAGCTGATTCAAGGTTCTATCGTTAACGGTTCAATTTCTACGTCCTACTGTGTGATGTTAAACGACTAAAAGGGATAAGTGTCCACATCTATTGAACCAAGCAAGATAGAATCGATTTTGTTTTTGCAGATGGTAGGTTTTTATGTGTATATTAATCCACAAGCTGATCCAAGGTTCTATCGTTAACGGTTCAATTTCTACGTCCTACTGTGTGGGGTTAACCGACTAAAAGGGGTAAGTGTCCATATCTATTGAACCAAGCAAGATAGAATCGATTTTGTTTTTGCAGATGGTAGGTTTTTATGTGTATATTAATCCACAAGCTGATCCAAGGTTCTATCGCTAACGGTTCAATTTCTACGTCATACTGTGTGGGGTTAACCGACTAAAAGGGATAAGTGTCCATATCTATTGAACCAAGCAAGATAGAATCGATTTTGTTTTTGCAGATGGTAGGTTTTTATGTGTATATTAATCCACAAGCTCATCCAAGGTTCTATCGTTAACGGTTCAATTTCTACGTCATACTGGGTGGGGTTAAACGACTAAAAGGGATAAGTGTCCATATCTATTGAACCAAGCAAGATAGAATCGATTTTATTTTTGCAGATTATAGGTTTTTATGTGTATATTAATCCGCAAGCTGATCCAAGGTTCTATCGTTAACGGTTCAATTTCTACGTCATACTGGGTGGGGTTAAACGACTAAAAGGGATAAGTGTCCATATCTATTGAACCAAGCAAGATAGAATCGATTTTATTTTTGCAGATTATAGGTTTTTAAGTGTGTATTAATCCACAAGCTGATTCAAGATTCTATCGTTAACGGTTCAATTTCTACGTCCTACTGTGTGGGGTTAACCGACTAAAAGGGATAAGTGTCCATATCTATTGAACCAAGCAAGATAGAATCGATTTTGTTTTTGCAGATGGTAGGTTTTTATGTGTATATTAATCCACAAGCTGATCCAAGGTTCTATCGTTAACGGTTCAATTTCTACGTCATACTGGGTGGGGTTAAACGACTAAAAGGGATAAGTGTCCATATCTATTGAACCAAGCAAGATAGAATCGATTTTATTTTTGCAGATTATAGGTTTTTAAGTGTGTATTAATCCACAAGCTGATTCAAGGTTCTATCGTTAACGGTTCAATTTCTACGTCCTACTGTGTGGGGTTAACCGACTAAAAGGGATAAGTGTCCATATCTATTGAACCAAGCAAGATAGAATCGATTTTATTCCTGCAGATGGTAGGTTTTTATGTGTGTATTAATCCACAAGCTGATCCAAGGTTCTATCGCTAACGGTTCAATTTCTACGTCATAAAAGGGATAAGTGTCCACATCTATTGAACCAAGCAAGATAGAATCGATTTTGTTTTTGCAGATTATAGGCTTTTATGTGTATATTAATCCAAAAGCTGATCCAAGGTTCTATCGCTAACGGTTCAATTTCTACGTCATACTGTGTGGGGTTAACCGACTAAAAGGGATAAGTGTCCATATCTATTGAACCAAGCAAGATAGAATCGATTTTATTTTTGCAGATTATAGGTTTTTAAGTGTGTATTAATCCACAAGCTGATTCAAGGTTCTATCGTTAACGGTTCAATTTCTACGTCCTACTGTGTGGGGTTAACCGACTAAAAGGGATAAGTGTCCATATCTATTGAACCAAGCAAGACAGAATCGAATTTGTTTTTGCAGATGATAAGTTTTTATGTGTATATTATTCCACAAGCTGATCCAAGGTTCTATCGCTAACGGTTCAATTTCTACGTCATAAAATGGATAAGTGTCCACATCTATTGAACCAAGCAAAATAGAATCGATTTTATTTTTGCAGATTATAGGTTTTTATGTGTATATTAATCCACAAGCTGATCCAAGGTTCTATCATTAACGGTTCAATTTCTACGTCATACTGTGTTGGGTTAACCGACTAAAAGGGATAAGTGTCCATATCTATTGAACCAAGCAAGACAGAATCGATTTTATTTCTGCAGGTGGTAGGTTTTTATGTGTGTATTAATCCACAAGCTGATCCAAGCTTCTATCGCTAACGGTTCAATTTCTACGTCATAAAATGGATAAGTGTCCACATCTATTGAACCAAGCAAAATAGAATCGATTTTATTTTTGCAGATTATAGGTTTTTATGTGTATATTAATCCACAAGCTGACTCAAGGTTCTATCGCTAACGGTTCAATTTCTACGTCATACTGTGTGGGGTTAACCGACTAAAAGGGATAAGTGTCCATATCTATTGAACCAAGCAAGATAGAATCGATTTTATTTTTGCAGATTATAGGTTTTTATGTGTATATTAATCCACAAGCTGATCCAAGGTTCTATCGCTAACGGTTCAATTTCTACGTCATACTGTGTGGGGTTAACCGACTAAAAGGGATAAGTGTCCATATCTATTGAACCAAGCAAGGTAGAATCGATTTTGTTTTTGGAGATGGTAGGTCTTTATGTATATATTAATCCACAAGCTGATCCAAGGTTCTATCATTAACGGTTCAATTTCTACGTCATACTGTGTGGGGTTAACCGACTAAAAGGGGTAAGTGTCCATATCTATTGAACCAAGCAAGACAGAACCGATTTTATTTCTGCAGATGGTAGGTTTTTATGTGTGTATTAATCCACAAGCTGATCCACGGTTCTATCGCTAACGGTTCAATTTCTACGTCATAAAAGGGATAAGTGTCCACATCTATTGAACCAAGCAAAATAGAATCGATTTTATTTTTGCAGATTATAGGTTTTTATGTGTATATTAATCCACAAGCTGATCCAAGGTTCTATCGCTAACGGTTCAATTTCTACGTCATACTGTGTGGGGTTAACCGACTAAAAGGGATAAGTGTCCATATCTATTGAACCAAGCAAGATAGAATCGATTTTGTTTTTGCAGATGGTAGGTTTTTATGTGTATATTAATCCACAAGCTGATCCAAGGTTCTATCGTTAACGGTTCAATTTCTACGTCATACTGGGTGGGGTTAAACGACTAAAAGGGATAAGTGTCCACATCTATTGAACCAAGCAAGATAGAATCGATTTTATTTTTGCAGATGGTAGGTTTTTATGTGTATATTAATCCACAAGCTGATCCAAGGTTCTATCGTTAACGGTTCAATTTCTACGTCCTACTGTGTGGGGTTAACCGACTAAAAGGGATAAGTGTCCATATCTATTGAACCAAACAAGATAGAATCGATTTTATTTTTGCAGATTATAGGTTTTTATGTGTGTATTAATCCACAAGCTGATCCAAGGTTCTATCGCTAACGGTTCAATTTCTACGTCATACTGTGTGGGGTTAACCGACTAAAAGGGATAAGTGTCCATATCTATTGAACCAAGCAAGATAGAATCGATTTTGTTTTTGGAGATGGTAGGTTTTTATGTGTATATTAATCCACAAGCTGATCCAAGGTTCTATCATTAACGGTTCAATTTCTACGTCATACTGTGTGGGGTTAACCGACTAAAAGGGATAAGTGTCCATATCTATTGAACCAAGCAAGACAGAATCGATTTTATTCCTGCAGATGGTAGGTTTTTATGTGTATATTAATCCACAAGCTGATCCAAGGTTCTATCGCTAACGGTTCAATTTCTACGTCATAAAAGGGATAAGTGTCCACATCTATTGAACCAAGCAAAATAGAATCGATTTTATTTTTGCAGATTATAGGTTTTTATGTGTATATTAATCCACAAGCTGATCCAAGGTTCTATCGCTAACGGTTCAATTTCTACATCATACTGTGTGGGGTTAACCGACTAAAAGGGATAAGTGTCCATATCTATTGAACCAAGCAAGATAGAATCGATTTTGTTTTTGCAGATGGTAGGTTTTTATGTGTATATTAATCCACAAGCTGATCCAAGGTTCTATCGTTAACGGTTCAATTTCTACGTCATACTGGGTGGGGTTAAACGACTAAAAGGGATAAGTGTCCATATCTATTGAACCAAGCAAGATAGAATCGATTTTGTTTTTGCAGATTATAGGCTTTTATGTGTATATTAATCCAAAAGCTGATCCAAGGTTCTATCGCTAACGGTTCAATTTCTACGTCATACTGTGTGGGGTTAACCGACTAAAAGGGATAAGTGTCCATATCTATTGAACTAAGCAAGATAGAATCGATTTTGTTTTTGCAGATTATAGGTTTTTAAGTGTGTATTAATCCACAAGCTGATTCAAGGTTCTATCGTTAACGGTTCAATTTCTACGTCCTACTGTGTGGGGTTAACCGACTAAAAGGGATAAGTGTCCATATCTATTGAACCAAGCAAGACAGAATCGAATTTGTTTTTGCAGATGATAAGTTTTTATGTGTATATTATTCCACAAGCTGATCCAAGGTTCTATCGCTAACGGTTCAATTTCTACGTCATAAAATGGATAAGTGTCCACATCTATTGAACCAAGCAAAATAGAATCGATTTTATTTTTGCAGATTATAGGTTTTTATGTGTATATTAATCCACAAGCTGATCCAAGGTTCTATCATTAACGGTTCAAATTCTACGTCATACTGTGTGGGGTTAACCGACTAAAAGGGATAAGTGTCCATATCTATTGAACCAAGCAAGACAGAATCGATTTTATTTCTGCAGGTGGTAGGTTTTTATGTGTGTATTAATCCACATGCTGATCCAAGCTTCTATCGCTAACGGTTCAATTTCTACGTCATAAAATGGATAAGTGTCCACATCTATTGAACCAAGCAAAATAGAATCGATTTTATTTTTGCAGATTATAGGTTTTTATGTGTATATTAATCCACAAGCTGACTCAAGGTTCTATCGCTAACGGTTCAATTTCTACGTCATACTGTGTGGGGTTAACCGACTAAAAGGGATAAGTGTCCATATCTATTGAACCAAGCAAGATAGAATCGATTTTATTTTTGCAGATTATAGGTTTTTATGTGTATATTAATCCACAAGCTGATCCAAGGTTCTATCGCTAACGGTTCAATTTCTACGTCATACTGTGTGGGGTTAACCGACTAAAAGGGATAAGTGTCCATATCTATTGAACCAAGCAAGGTAGAATCGATTTTGTTTTTGGAGATGGTAGGTCTTTATGTATATATTAATCCACAAGCTGATCCAAGGTTCTATCATTAACGGTTCAATTTCTACGTCATACTGTGTGGGGTTAACCGACTAAAAGGGTTAAGTGTCCATATCTATTGAACCAAGCAAGACAGAATCGATTTTATTTCTGCAGATGGTAGGTTTTTATGTGTGCATTAATCCACAAGCTGATCCACGGTTCTATCGCTAACGGTTCAATTTCTACGTAATAAAAGGGATAAGTGTCCACATCTATTGAACCAAGCAAAATAGAATCGATTTTATTTTTGCAGATTATAGGTTTTTATGTGTATATTAATCCACAAGCTGATCCAAGGTTCTATCGCTAACGGTTCAATTTCTACGTCATACTGTGTGGGGTTAACCGACTAAAAGGGATAAGTGTCCATATCTATTGAACCAAGCAAGATAGAATCGATTTTGTTTTTGCAGATGGTAGGTTTTTATGTGTATATTAATCCACAAGCTGATCCAAGGTTCTATCGTTAACGGTTCAATTTCTACGTCATACTGGGTGGGGTTAAACGACTAAAAGGGATAAGTGTCCACATCTATTGAACCAAGCAAGATAGAATCGATTTTGTTTTTGCAGATGGTAGGTTTTTATGTGTATATTAATCCACAAGCTGATCCAAGGTTCTATCGTTAACGGTACAATTTCTACGTCCTACTGTGTGGGGTTAACCGACTAAAAGGGATAAGTGTCCATATCTATTGAACCAAACAAGATAGAATCGATTTTATTTTTGCAGATTATAGGTTTTTATGTGTGTATTAATCCACAAGCTGATCCAAGGTTCTATCGCTAACGGTTCAATTTCTACGTCATACTGTGTGGGGTTAACCGACTAAAAGGGATAAGTGTCCATATCTATTGAACCAAGCAAGATAGAATCGATTTTGTTTTTGGAGATGGTAGGTTTTTATGTGTATATTAATCCACAAGCTGATCCAAGGTTCTATCATTAACGGTTCAATTTCTACGTCATACTGTGTGGGGTTAACCGACTAAAAGGGATAAGTGTCCATATCTATTGAACCAAGCAAGACAGAATCGATTTTATTCCTGCAGATGGTAGGTTTTTATGTCTGTATTAATCCACAAGCTGATCCAAGGTTCTATCGCTAACGGTTCAATTTCTACGTCATAAAAGGGATAAGTGTCCACATCTATTGAACCAAGCAAAATAGAATCGATTTTATTTTTGCAGATTATAGGTTTTTATGTGTATATTAATCCACAAGCTGATCCAAGGTTCTATCGCTAACGGTTCAATTTCTACATCATACTGTGTGGGGTTAACCGACTAAAAGGGATAAGTGTCCATATCTATTGAGCCAAGCAAGATAGAATCGATTTTGTTTTTGCAGATGGTAGGTTTTTATGTGTTTATTAATCCACAAGCTGATCCAAGGTTCTATCGTTAACGGTTCAATTTCTACGTCATACTGGGTGGGGTTAAACGACTAAAAGGGATAAGTGTCCATATCTATTGAACCAAGCAAGATAGAATCGATTTTGTTTTTGCAGATTATAGGCTTTTATGTGTATATTAATCCAAAAGCTGATCCAAGGTTCTATCGCTAACGGTTCAATTTCTACGTCATACTGGGTGGGGTTAAACGACTAAAAGGGATAAGTGTCCATATCTATTGAACTAAGCAAGATAGAATCGATTTTATTTTTGCAGATTATAGGTTTTTAAGTGTGTATTAATCCACAAGCTGATTCAAGATTCTATCGTTAACGGTTCAATTTCTACGTCCTACTGTGTGGGGTTAACCGACTAAAAGGGATAAGTGTCCATATCTATTGAACCAAGCAAGACAGAATCGAATTTGTTTTTGCAGATGATAGGTTTTTATGTGTAAATTATTCCACAAGCTGATCCAAGGATCTATCGCTAACGGTTCAATTTCTACGTCATACTGGGTGGGGTTAACCGACTAAAAGGGATAAGTGTCCATATCTATTGAACCAAGCAAGATAGAATCGATTTTGTTTTTGCAGATGGTAGGTTTTTATGTGTGTATTAATCCACAAGCTGATCCAAGGTTCTATCGTTAACGGTTCAATTTCTACGTCATACTGTGTGGGGTTAACCGACTAAAAGGGATAAGTGTCCATATCTATTGAACCAAGCAAGACAGAATCGATTTTATTTCTGCAGGTGGTAGGTTTTTATGTGTGTATTAATCCACAAGCTGATCCAAGCTTCTATCGCTAACGGTTCAATTTCTACGTCATAAAATGGATAAGTGTCCACATCTATTGAACCAAGCAAAATAGAATCGATTTTATTTTTGCAGATTATAGGTTTTTATGTGTATATTAATCCACAAGCTGACTCAAGGTTCTATCGCTAACGGTTCAATTTCTACGTCATACTGTGTGGGGTTAACCGACTAAAAGGGATAAGTGTCCATATCTATTGAACCAAGCAAGATAGAATCGATTTTATTTTTGCAGATTATAGGTTTTTATGTGTATATTAATCCACAAGCTGATCCAAAGTTCTATCGCTAACGGTTCAATTTCTACGTCATACTGTGTGGGGTTAACCGACTAAAAGGGATAAGTGTCCATATCTATTGAACCAAGCAAGGTAGAATCGATTTTGTTTTTGGAGATGGTAGGTTTTTATGTATATATTAATCCACAAGCTGATCCAATGTTCTATCATTAACGGTTCAATTTCTACGTCATACTGGGTGGGGTTAAACGACTAAAAGGGATAAGTGTCCATATCTATTGAACCAAGCAAGATAGAATCGATTTTATTTTTGCAGATTATAGGTTTTTATGTGTATATTAATCCGCAAGCTGATCCAAGGTTCTATCGTTAACGGTTCAATTTCTACGTCATACTGGGTGGGGTTAAACGACTAAAAGGGATAAGTGTCCATATCTATTGAACCAAGCAAGACAGAATCGATTTTATTTCTGCAGATGGTAGGTTTTTATGTGTGCATTAATCCACAAGCTGATCCACGGTTCTATCGCTAACGGTTCAATTTCTACGTAATAAAAGGGGTAAGTGTCCATATCTATTGAACCAAGCAAGATAGAATCGATTTTGTTTTTGCAGATGGTAGGTTTTTATGTGTATATTAATCCACAAGCTGATCCAAGGTTCTATCGCTAACGGTTCAATTTCTACGTCATACTGTGTTGGGTTAACCGACTAAAAGGGATAAGTGTCCATATCTATTGAACCAAGCAAGATAGAATCGATTTTATTTTTGCAGATTATAGGTTTTTATGCGTGTATTAATCCGCAAGCTGATCCAAGGTTCTATCGTTAACGGTTCAATTTCTACGTCATACTGGGTGGGGTTAAACGACTAAAAGGGATAAGTGTCCATATCTATTGAACCAAGCAAGATAGAATCGATTTAATTTTTGCAGATTATAGGTTTTTAAGTGTGTATTAATCCACAAGCTGATTCAAGGTTCTATCGTTAACGGTTCAATTTCTACGTCCTACTGTGTGGGGTTAACCGACTAAAAGGGATAAGTGTCCATATCTATTGAACCAAGCAAGATAAAATCGATTTTGTTTTTGCAGATGGTAGGTTTTTATGTGTATATTAATCCACAAGCTGATCCAAGGTTCTATCGTTAACGGTTCAATTTCTACGTCATACTGGGTGGGGTTAAACGACTAAAAGGGATAAGTGTCCATATCTATTGAACCAAGCAAGATAGAATCGATTTTATTTTTGCAGATTATAGGTTTTTAAGTGTGTATTAATCCACAAGCTGATTCAAGGTTCTATCGTTAACGGTTCAATTTCTACGTCCTACTGTGTGGGGTTAACCGACTAAAAGGGATAAGTGTCCATATCTATTGAACCAAGCAAGATAGAATCGATTTTATTCCTGCAGATGGTAGGTTTTTATGTGTGTATTAATCCACAAGCTGATCCAAGGTTCTATCGTTAACGGTTCAATTTCTACGTCCTACTGTGTGGGGTTAACCGACTAAAAGGGATAAGTGTCCATATCTATTGAACCAAGCAAGATAGAATCGATTTTGTTTTTGCAGATGGTAGGTTTTTATGTGTATATTAATCCACAAGCTGATCCAAGGTTCTATCGTTAACGGTTCAATTTCTACGTCATACTGGGTGGGGTTAAACGACTAAAAGGGATAAGTGTCCATATCTATTGAACCAAGCAAGATAGAATCGATTTTATTTTTGCAGATTATAGGTTTTTAAGTGTGTATTAATCCACAAGCTGATTCAAGGTTCTATCGTTAACGGTTCAATTTCTACGTCCTACTGTGTGATGTTAAACGACTAAAAGGGATAAGTGTCCACATCTATTGAACCAAGCAAGATAGAATCGATTTTGTTTTTGCAGATGGTAGGTTTTTATGTGTATATTAATCCACAAGCTGATCCAAGGTTCTATCGTTAACGGTTCAATTTCTACGTCCTACTGTGTGGGGTTAACCGACTAAAAGGGGTAAGTGTCCATATCTATTGAACCAAGCAAGATAGAATCGATTTTGTTTTTGCAGATGGTAGGTTTTTATGTGTATATTAATCCACAAGCTGATCCAAGGTTCTATCGCTAACGGTTCAATTTCTACGTCATACTGTGTGGGGTTAACCGACTAAAAGGGATAAGTGTCCATATCTATTGAACCAAGCAAGATAGAATCGATTTTGTTTTTGCAGATGGTAGGTTTTTATGTGTATATTAATCCACAAGCTCATCCAAGGTTCTATCGTTAACGGTTCAATTTCTACGTCATACTGGGTGGGGTTAAACGACTAAAAGGGATAAGTGTCCATATCTATTGAACCAAGCAAGATAGAATCGATTTTATTTTTGCAGATTATAGGTTTTTATGTGTATATTAATCCGCAAGCTGATCCAAGGTTCTATCGTTAACGGTTCAATTTCTACGTCATACTGGGTGGGGTTAAACGACTAAAAGGGATAAGTGTCCATATCTATTGAACCAAGCAAGATAGAATCGATTTTATTTTTGCAGATTATAGGTTTTTAAGTGTGTATTAATCCACAAGCTGATTCAAGGTTCTATCGTTAACGGTTCAATTTCTACGTCCTACTGTGTGGGGTTAACCGACTAAAAGGGATAAGTGTCCATATCTATTGAACCAAGCAAGATAGAATCGATTTTGTTTTTGCAGATGGTAGGTTTTTATGTGTATATTAATCCACAAGCTGATCCAAGGTTCTATCGTTAACGGTTCAATTTCTACGTCATACTGGGTGGGGTTAAACGACTAAAAGGGATAAGTGTCCATATCTATTGAACCAAGCAAGATAGAATCGATTTTATTTTTGCAGATTATAGGTTTTTAAGTGTGTATTAATCCACAAGCTGATTCAAGGTTCTATCGTTAACGGTTCAATTTCTACGTCCTACTGTGTGGGGTTAACCGACTAAAAGGGATAAGTGTCCATATCTATTGAACCAAGCAAGATAGAATCGATTTTATTCCTGCAGATGGTAGGTTTTTATGTGTGTATTAATCCACAAGCTGATCCAAGGTTCTATCGCTAACGGTTCAATTTCTACGTCATAAAAGGGATAAGTGTCCACATCTATTGAACCAAGCAAGATAGAATCGATTTTGTTTTTGCAGATTATAGGCTTTTATGTGTATATTAATCCAAAAGCTGATCCAAGGTTCTATCGCTAACGGTTCAATTTCTACGTCATACTGTGTGGGGTTAACCGACTAAAAGGGATAAGTGTCCATATCTATTGAACCAAGCAAGATAGAATCGATTTTATTTTTGCAGATTATAGGTTTTTAAGTGTGTATTAATCCACAAGCTGATTCAAGGTTCTATCGTTAACGGTTCAATTTCTACGTCCTACTGTGTGGGGTTAACCGACTAAAAGGGATAAGTGTCCATATCTATTGAACCAAGCAAGACAGAATCGAATTTGTTTTTGCAGATGATAAGTTTTTATGTGTATATTATTCCACAAGCTGATCCAAGGTTCTATCGCTAACGGTTCAATTTCTACGTCATAAAATGGATAAGTGTCCACATCTATTGAACCAAGCAAAATAGAATCGATTTTATTTTTGCAGATTATAGGTTTTTATGTGTATATTAATCCACAAGCTGATCCAAGGTTCTATCATTAACGGTTCAATTTCTACGTCATACTGTGTTGGGTTAACCGACTAAAAGGGATAAGTGTCCATATCTATTGAACCAAGCAAGACAGAATCGATTTTATTTCTGCAGGTGGTAGGTTTTTATGTGTGTATTAATCCACAAGCTGATCCAAGCTTCTATCGCTAACGGTTCAATTTCTACGTCATAAAATGGATAAGTGTCCACATCTATTGAACCAAGCAAAATAGAATCGATTTTATTTTTGCAGATTATAGGTTTTTATGTGTATATTAATCCACAAGCTGACTCAAGGTTCTATCGCTAAGGGTTCAATTTCTACGTCATACTGTGTGGGGTTAACCGACTAAAAGGGATAAGTGTCCATATCTATTGAACCAAGCAAGATAGAATCGATTTTATTTTTGCAGATTATAGGTTTTTATGTGTATATTAATCCACAAGCTGATCCAAGGTTCTATCGCTAACGGTTCAATTTCTACGTCATACTGTGTGGGGTTAACCGACTAAAAGGGATAAGTGTCCATATCTATTGAACCAAGCAAGGTAGAATCGATTTTGTTTTTGGAGATGGTAGGTCTTTATGTATATATTAATCCACAAGCTGATCCAAGGTTCTATCATTAACGGTTCAATTTCTACGTCATACTGTGTGGGGTTAACCGACTAAAAGGGGTAAGTGTCCATATCTATTGAACCAAGCAAGACAGAACCGATTTTATTTCTGCAGATGGTAGGTTTTTATGTGTGTATTAATCCACAAGCTGATCCACGGTTCTATCGCTAACGGTTCAATTTCTACGTCATAAAAGGGATAAGTGTCCACATCTATTGAACCAAGCAAAATAGAATCGATTTTATTTTTGCAGATTATAGGTTTTTATGTGTATATTAATCCACAAGCTGATCCAAGGTTCTATCGCTAACGGTTCAATTTCTACGTCATACTGTGTGGGGTTAACCGACTAAAAGGGATAAGTGTCCATATCTATTGAACCAAGCAAGATAGAATCGATTTTGTTTTTGCAGATGGTAGGTTTTTATGTGTATATTAATCCACAAGCTGATCCAAGGTTCTATCGTTAACGGTTCAATTTCTACGTCATACTGGGTGGGGTTAAACGACTAAAAGGGATAAGTGTCCACATCTATTGAACCAAGCAAGATAGAATCGATTTTGTTTTTGCAGATGGTAGGTTTTTATGTGTATATTAATCCACAAGCTGATCCAAGGTTCTATCGTTAACGGTTCAATTTCTACGTCCTACTGTGTGGGGTTAACCGACTAAAAGGGATAAGTGTCCATATCTATTGAACCAAACAAGATAGAATCGATTTTATTTTTGCAGATTATAGGTTTTTATGTGTGTATTAATCCACAAGCTGATCCAAGGTTCTATCGCTAACGGTTCAATTTCTACGTCATACTGTGTGGGGTTAACCGACTAAAAGGGATAAGTGTCCATATCTATTGAACCAAGCAAGATAGAATCGATTTTGTTTTTGGAGATGGTAGGTTTTTATGTGTATATTAATCCACAAGCTGATCCAAGGTTCTATCATTAACGGTTCAATTTCTACGTCATACTGTGTGGGGTTAACCGACTAAAAGGGATAAGTGTCCATATCTATTGAACCAAGCAAGACAGAATCGATTTTATTCCTGCAGATGGTAGGTTTTTATGTGTATATTAATCCACAAGCTGATCCAAGGTTCTATCGCTAACGGTTCAATTTCTACGTCATAAAAGGGATAAGTGTCCACATCTATTGAACCAAGCAAAATAGAATCGATTTTATTTTTGCAGATTATAGGTTTTTATGTGTATATTAATCCACAAGCTGATCCAAGGTTCTATCGCTAACGGTTCAATTTCTACATCATACTGTGTGGGGTTAACCGACTAAAAGGGATAAGTGTCCATATCTATTGAACCAAGCAAGATAGAATCGATTTTGTTTTTGCAGATGGTAGGTTTTTATGTGTATATTAATCCACAAGCTGATCCAAGGTTCTATCGTTAACGGTTCAATTTCTACGTCATACTGGGTGGGGTTAAACGACTAAAAGGGATAAGTGTCCATATCTATTGAACCAAGCAAGATAGAATCGATTTTGTTTTTGCAGATTATAGGCTTTTATGTGTATATTAATCCAAAAGCTGATCCAAGGTTCTATCGCTAACGGTTCAATTTCTACGTCATACTGTGTGGGGTTAACCGACTAAAAGGGATAAGTGTCCATATCTATTGAACTAAGCAAGATAGAATCGATTTTGTTTTTGCAGATTATAGGTTTTTAAGTGTGTATTAATCCACAAGCTGATTCAAGGTTCTATCGTTAACGGTTCAATTTCTACGTCCTACTGTGTGGGGTTAACCGACTAAAAGGGATAAGTGTCCATATCTATTGAACCAAGCAAGACAGAATCGAATTTGTTTTTGCAGATGATAAGTTTTTATGTGTATATTATTCCACAAGCTGATCCAAGGTTCTATCGCTAACGGTTCAATTTCTACGTCATAAAATGGATAAGTGTCCACATCTATTGAACCAAGCAAAATAGAATCGATTTTATTTTTGCAGATTATAGGTTTTTATGTGTATATTAATCCACAAGCTGATCCAAGGTTCTATCATTAACGGTTCAAATTCTACGTCATACTGTGTGGGGTTAACCGACTAAAAGGGATAAGTGTCCATATCTATTGAACCAAGCAAGACAGAATCGATTTTATTTCTGCAGGTGGTAGGTTTTTATGTGTGTATTAATCCACATGCTGATCCAAGCTTCTATCGCTAACGGTTCAATTTCTACGTCATAAAATGGATAAGTGTCCACATCTATTGAACCAAGCAAAATAGAATCGATTTTATTTTTGCAGATTATAGGTTTTTATGTGTATATTAATCCACAAGCTGACTCAAGGTTCTATCGCTAACGGTTCAATTTCTACGTCATACTGTGTGGGGTTAACCGACTAAAAGGGATAAGTGTCCATATCTATTGAACCAAGCAAGATAGAATCGATTTTATTTTTGCAGATTATAGGTTTTTATGTGTATATTAATCCACAAGCTGATCCAAGGTTCTATCGCTAACGGTTCAATTTCTACGTCATACTGTGTGGGGTTAACCGACTAAAAGGGATAAGTGTCCATATCTATTGAACCAAGCAAGGTAGAATCGATTTTGTTTTTGGAGATGGTAGGTCTTTATGTATATATTAATCCACAAGCTGATCCAAGGTTCTATCATTAACGGTTCAATTTCTACGTCATACTGTGTGGGGTTAACCGACTAAAAGGGTTAAGTGTCCATATCTATTGAACCAAGCAAGACAGAATCGATTTTATTTCTGCAGATGGTAGGTTTTTATGTGTGCATTAATCCACAAGCTGATCCACGGTTCTATCGCTAACGGTTCAATTTCTACGTAATAAAAGGGATAAGTGTCCACATCTATTGAACCAAGCAAAATAGAATCGATTTTATTTTTGCAGATTATAGGTTTTTATGTGTATATTAATCCACAAGCTGATCCAAGGTTCTATCGCTAACGGTTCAATTTCTACGTCATACTGTGTGGGGTTAACCGACTAAAAGGGATAAGTGTCCATATCTATTGAACCAAGCAAGATAGAATCGATTTTGTTTTTGCAGATGGTAGGTTTTTATGTGTATATTAATCCACAAGCTGATCCAAGGTTCTATCGTTAACGGTTCAATTTCTACGTCATACTGGGTGGGGTTAAACGACTAAAAGGGATAAGTGTCCACATCTATTGAACCAAGCAAGATAGAATCGATTTTGTTTTTGCAGATGGTAGGTTTTTATGTGTATATTAATCCACAAGCTGATCCAAGGTTCTATCGTTAACGGTTCAATTTCTACGTCCTACTGTGTGGGGTTAACCGACTAAAAGGGATAAGTGTCCATATCTATTGAACCAAACAAGATAGAATCGATTTTATTTTTGCAGATTATAGGTTTTTATGTGTGTATTAATCCACAAGCTGATCCAAGGTTCTATCGCTAACGGTTCAATTTCTACGTCATACTGTGTGGGGTTAACCGACTAAAAGGGATAAGTGTCCATATCTATTGAACCAAGCAAGATAGAATCGATTTTGTTTTTGGAGATGGTAGGTTTTTATGTGTATATTAATCCACAAGCTGATCCAAGGTTCTATCATTAACGGTTCAATTTCTACGTCATACTGTGTGGGGTTAACCGACTAAAAGGGATAAGTGTCCATATCTATTGAACCAAGCAAGACAGAATCGATTTTATTCCTGCAGATGGTAGGTTTTTATGTCTGTATTAATCCACAAGCTGATCCAAGGTTCTATCGCTAACGGTTCAATTTCTACGTCATAAAAGGGATAAGTGTCCACATCTATTGAACCAAGCAAAATAGAATCGATTTTATTTTTGCAGATTATAGGTTTTTATGTGTATATTAATCCACAAGCTGATCCAAGGTTCTATCGCTAACGGTTCAATTTCTACATCATACTGTGTGGGGTTAACCGACTAAAAGGGATAAGTGTCCATATCTATTGAGCCAAGCAAGATAGAATCGATTTTGTTTTTGCAGATGGTAGGTTTTTATGTGTTTATTAATCCACAAGCTGATCCAAGGTTCTATCGTTAACGGTTCAATTTCTACGTCATACTGGGTGGGGTTAAACGACTAAAAGGGATAAGTGTCCATATCTATTGAACCAAGCAAGATAGAATCGATTTTGTTTTTGCAGATTATAGGCTTTTATGTGTATATTAATCCAAAAGCTGATCCAAGGTTCTATCGCTAACGGTTCAATTTCTACGTCATACTGGGTGGGGTTAAACGACTAAAAGGGATAAGTGTCCATATCTATTGAACTAAGCAAGATAGAATCGATTTTATTTTTGCAGATTATAGGTTTTTAAGTGTGTATTAATCCACAAGCTGATTCAAGATTCTATCGTTAACGGTTCAATTTCTACGTCCTACTGTGTGGGGTTAACCGACTAAAAGGGATAAGTGTCCATATCTATTGAACCAAGCAAGACAGAATCGAATTTGTTTTTGCAGATGATAGGTTTTTATGTGTAAATTATTCCACAAGCTGATCCAAGGATCTATCGCTAACGGTTCAATTTCTACGTCATACTGGGTGGGGTTAACCGACTAAAAGGGATAAGTGTCCATATCTATTGAACCAAGCAAGATAGAATCGATTTTGTTTTTGCAGATGGTAGGTTTTTATGTGTGTATTAATCCACAAGCTGATCCAAGGTTCTATCGTTAACGGTTCAATTTCTACGTCATACTGTGTGGGGTTAACCGACTAAAAGGGATAAGTGTCCATATCTATTGAACCAAGCAAGACAGAATCGATTTTATTTCTGCAGGTGGTAGGTTTTTATGTGTGTATTAATCCACAAGCTGATCCAAGCTTCTATCGCTAACGGTTCAATTTCTACGTCATAAAATGGATAAGTGTCCACATCTATTGAACCAAGCAAAATAGAATCGATTTTATTTTTGCAGATTATAGGTTTTTATGTGTATATTAATCCACAAGCTGACTCAAGGTTCTATCGCTAACGGTTCAATTTCTACGTCATACTGTGTGGGGTTAACCGACTAAAAGGGATAAGTGTCCATATCTATTGAACCAAGCAAGATAGAATCGATTTTATTTTTGCAGATTATAGGTTTTTATGTGTATATTAATCCACAAGCTGATCCAAAGTTCTATCGCTAACGGTTCAATTTCTACGTCATACTGTGTGGGGTTAACCGACTAAAAGGGATAAGTGTCCATATCTATTGAACCAAGCAAGGTAGAATCGATTTTGTTTTTGGAGATGGTAGGTTTTTATGTATATATTAATCCACAAGCTGATCCAATGTTCTATCATTAACGGTTCAATTTCTACGTCATACTGTGTGGGGTTAACCGACTAAAAGGGATAAGTGTCCATATCTATTGAACCAAGCAAGACAGAATCGATTTTATTTCTGCAGATGGTAGGTTTTTATGTGTGTATTAATCCACAAGCTGATCCACGGTTCTATCGCTAACGGTTCAATTTCTACGTCATACTGTGTGGGGTTAACCGACTAAAAGGGATAAGTGTCCATATCTATTGAACCAAGCAAGGTAGGATCGATTTTGTTTTTGGAGATGGTAGGTTTTTATGTATATATTAATCCACAAGCTGATCCAATGTTCTATCATTAACGGTTCAATTTCTACGTCATACTGTGTGGGGTTAACCGACTAAAAGGGATAAGTGTCCATATCTATTGAACCAAGCAAGACAGAATCGATTTTATTTCTGCAGATGGTAGGTTTTTATGTGTGTATTAATCCACAAGCTGATCCACGGTTCTATCGTTAACGGTTCAATTTCTACGTCATACTGTGTGGGGTTAACCGACTAAAAGGGATAAGTGTCCATATCTATTGAACCAAGCAAGATAGAATCGATTTTGTTTTTGGAGATGGTAGGTTTTTATGTGTATATTAATCCACAAGCTGATCCAAGGTTCTATCATTAACGGTTCAATTTCTACGTCATACTGTGTGGGGTTAACCGACTAAAAGGGATAAGTGTCCATATCTATTGAACCAAGCAAGACAGAATCGATTTTATTTCTGCAGATGGTAGGTTTTTATGTGTGTATTAATCCACAAGCTGATCCACGGTTCTATCGTTAACGGTTCAATTTCTACGTCATACTGTGTGGGGTTAACCGACTAAAAGGGATAAGTGTCCATATCTATTGAACCAAGCAAGATAGAATCGATTTTGTTTTTGGAGATGGTAGGTTTTTATGTGTATATTAATCCACAAGCTGATCCAAGGTTCTATCATTAACGGTTCAATTTCTACGTCATACTGTGTGGGGTTAACCGACTAAAAGGGATAAGTGTCCATATCTATTGAACCAAGCAAGACAGAATCGATTTTATTCCTGCAGATGGTAGGTTTTTATGTGTATATTAATCCACAAGCTGATCCAAGGTTCTATCGTTAACGGTTCAATTTCTACGTCCTACTGTGTGGGGTTAACCGACTAAAAGGGATAAGTGTCCATATCTATTGAACCAAACAAGATAGAATCGATTTTATTTTTGCAGATTATAGGTTTTTATGTGTGTATTAATCCACAAGCTGATCCAAGGTTCTATCGCTAACGGTTCAATTTCTACGTCATACTGTGTGGGGTTAACCGACTAAAAGGGATAAGTGTCCATATCTATTGAACCAAGCAAGATAGAATCGATTTTGTTTTCGGAGATGGTAGGTTTTTATGTGTATATTAATCCACAAGCTGATCCAAGGTTCTATCATTAACGGTTCAATTTCTACGTCATACTGTGTGGGGTTAACCGACTAAAAGGGATAAGTGTCCATATCTATTGAACCAAGCAAGACAGAATCGATTTTATTCCTGCAGATGGTAGGTTTTTATGTCTGTATTAATCCACAAGCTGATCCAAGGTTCTATCGCTAACGGTTCAATTTCTACGTCATAAAAGGGATAAGTGTCCACATCTATTGAACCAAGCAAAATAGAATCGATTTTATTTTTGCAGATTATAGGTTTTTATGTGTATATTAATCCACAAGCTGATCCAAGGTTCTATCGCTAACGGTTCAATTTCTACATCATACTGTGTGGGGTTAACCGACTAAAAGGGATAAGTGTCCATATCTATTGAGCCAAGCAAGATAGAATCGATTTTGTTTTTGCAGATGGTAGGTTTTTATGTGTATATTAATCCACAAGCTGATCCAAGGTTCTATCGTTAACGGTTCAATTTCTACGTCATACTGGGTGGGGTTAAACGACTAAAAGGGATAAGTGTCCATATCTATTGAACCAAGCAAGATAGAATCGATTTTGTTTTTGCAGATTATAGGCTTTTATGTGTATATTAATCCAAAAGCTGATCCAAGGTTCTATCGCTAACGGTTCAATTTCTACGTCATACTGGGTGGGGTTAAACGACTAAAAGGTATAAGTGTCCATATCTATTGAACTAAGCAAGATAGAATCGATTTTATTTTTGCAGATTATAGGTTTTTAAGTGTGTATTAATCCACAAGCTGATTCAAGATTCTATCGTTAACGGTTCAATTTCTACGTCCTACTGTGTGGGGTTAACCGACTAAAAGGGATAAGTGTCCATATCTATTGAACCAAGCAAGACAGAATCGAATTTGTTTTTGCAGATGATAGGTTTTTATGTGTAAATTATTCCACAAGCTGATCCAAGGATCTATCGCTAACGGTTCAATTTCTACGTCATACTGGGTGGGGTTAACCGACTAAAAGGGATAAGTGTCCATATCTATTGAACCAAGCAAGATAGAATCGATTTTGTTTTTGCAGATGGTAGGTTTTTATGTGTGTATTAATCCACAAGCTGATCCAAGGTTCTATCGTTAACGGTTCAATTTCTACGTCATACTGTGTGGGGTTAACCGACTAAAAGGGATAAGTGTCCATATCTATTGAACCAAGCAAGACAGAATCGATTTTATTTCTGCAGGTGGTAGGTTTTTATGTGTGTATTAATCCACAAGCTGATCCAAGCTTCTATCGCTAACGGTTCAATTTCTACGTCATAAAATGGATAAGTGTCCACATCTATTGAACCAAGCAAAATAGAATCGATTTTATTTTTGCAGATTATAGGTTTTTATGTGTATATTAATCCACAAGCTGACTCAAGGTTCTATCGCTAACGGTTCAATTTCTACGTCATACTGTGTGGGGTTAACCGACTAAAAGGGATAAGTGTCCATATCTATTGAACCAAGCAAGATAGAATCGATTTTATTTTTGCAGATTATAGGTTTTTATGTGTATATTAATCCACAAGCTGATCCAAGGTTCTATCGCTAACGGTTCAATTTCTACGTCATACTGTGTGGGGTTAACCGACTAAAAGGGATAAGTGTCCATATCTATTGAACCAAGCAAGGTAGAATCGATTTTGTTTTTGGAGATGGTAGGTTTTTATGTATATATTAATCCACAAGCTGATCCAATGTTCTATCATTAACGGTTCAATTTCTACGTCATACTGTGTGGGGTTAACCGACTAAAAGGGATAAGTGTCCATATCTATTGAACCAAGCAAGACAGAATCGATTTTATTTCTGCAGATGGTAGGTTTTTATGTGTGTATTAATCCACAAGCTGATCCACGGTTCTATCGTTAACGGTTCAATTTCTACGTCATACTGTGTGGGGTTAACCGACTAAAAGGGATAAGTGTCCATATCTATTGAACCAAGCAAGATAGAATCGATTTTGTTTTTGGAGATGGTAGGTTTTTATGTGTATATTAATCCACAAGCTGATCCAAGGTTCTATCATTAACGGTTCAATTTCTACGTCATACTGTGTGGGGTTAACCGACTAAAAGGGATAAGTGTCCATATCTATTGAACCAAGCAAGACAGAATCGATTTTATTTCTGCAGATGGTAGGTTTTTATGTGTGTATTAATCCACAAGCTGATCCACGGTTCTATCGTTAACGGTTCAATTTCTACGTCATACTGTGTGGGGTTAACCGACTAAAAGGGATAAGTGTCCATATCTATTGAACCAAGCAAGATAGAATCGATTTTGTTTTTGGAGATGGTAGGTTTTTATGTGTATATTAATCCACAAGCTGATCCAAGGTTCTATCATTAACGGTTCAATTTCTACGTCATACTGTGTGGGGTTAACCGACTAAAAGGGATAAGTGTCCATATCTATTGAACCAAACAAGATAGAATCGATTTTATTTTTGCAGATTATAGGTTTTTATGTGTGTATTAATCCACAAGCTGATCCAAGGTTCTATCGCTAACGGTTCAATTTCTACGTCATACTGTGTGGGGTTAACCGACTAAAAGGGATAAGTGTCCATATCTATTGAACCAAGCAAGATAGAATCGATTTTGTTTTTGGAGATGGTAGGTTTTTATGTGTATATTAATCCACAAGCTGATCCAAGGTTCTATCATTAACGGTTCAATTTCTACGTCATACTGTGTTGGGTTAACCGACTAAAAGGGATAAGTGTCCATATCTATTGAACCAAGCAAGACAGAATCGATTTTATTCCTGCAGATGGTAGGTTTTTATGTGTGTATTAATCCACAAGCTGATCCAAGGTTCTATCGCTAACGGTTCAATTTCTACGTCATAAAAGGGATAAGTGTCCACATCTATTGAACCAAGCAAAATAGAATCGATTTTATTTTTGCAGATTATAGGTTTTTATGTGTATATTAATCCACAAGCTGATCCAAGGTTCTATCGCTAACGGTTCAATTTCTACATCATACTGTGTGGGGTTAACCGACTAAAAGGGATAAGTGTCCATATCTATTGAACCAAGCAAGATAGAATCGATTTTGTTTTTGCAGATGGTAGGTTTTTATGTGTATATTAATCCACAAGATGATCCAAGGTTCTATCGTTAACGGTTCAATTTCTACGTCATACTGGGTGGGGTTAAACGACTAAAAGGGATAAGTGTCCATATCTATTGAACCAAGCAAGATAGAATCGATTTTGTTTTTGCAGATTATAGGCTTTTATGTCTATATTAATCCAAAAGCTGATCCAAGGTTCTATCGCTAACGGTTCAATTTCTACGTCATACTGGTTGGGGTTAACCGACTAAAAGGGATAAGTGTCCATATCTATTGAACCAAGCAAGATAGAATCGATTTTGTTTTTGCAGATTATAGGTTTTTATGTGTATATTAATCCACAAGCTGATCCAAGGTTTTTTCGCTAACGGTTCAATTTCTACGTCATACTGTGTGGGGTTAACCGACTAAAAGGGATAAGTGTCCATATCTATTGAATCAAGCAAGATAGAATCGATTTTGTTTTTGCAGATGGTAGGTTTTTATGTGTATATTAATCCGCAAGCTGATCCAAGGTTCTATCTTTAACGGTTAAATTTCTACGTCATACTGTGTGGGGTTAACCGACTAAAAGAGATAAGTGTCCATATCTATTGAACCAAGCAAGACAGAATCGATTTTATTTCTGCAGATGGTAGGTTTTTATGTGTGTATTAATCCACAAGCTGATCCAAGGTTCTATCGCTAACGGTTCAATTTCTACGTCATAAAAGGGATAAGTGTCCACATCTATTGAACCAAGCAAAATAGAATCGATTTTATTTTTGCAGATTATAGGTTTTTATGTGTGTATTAATCCACAAGCTGATCCAAGGTTCTATCGCTAACGGTTCAATTTCTACGTCATACTGTGTGGGGTTAACCGGCTAAAAGGGATAAGTGTCCATATCTATTGAACCAAGCAAGGTAGAATCGATTTTGTTTTTGCAGATGATAGGTTTTTTATGTGTATATTAATCCACAAGCCGATCCAAGGTTCTATCGCTAACGGTTCAATTTCTACGTCATACTGGGTGGGGTTAACCGACTAATAGGGATAAGTGTCTATATCTATTGAACCAAGCAAGGTAGAATCGAATATATTTTTGCAGGTGGTAGGTTTTTATGTGCATATTAATCCACAAGCTGACCCAAGATTCTATCGCTAACGGTTCAATTTTTACGTCAAACTGGGTGGGGTTAACCGACTAAAAGGGATAAGTGTCCATATCTATTGAACCAAGCAAGACCGAATCGATTTTATTTTTGCAGACGGTAGGTTTTTATGTGTATATTAATCCACAAGCCGATCCAAGGTTCTATCGTTAACGGTTCAATTTCTACGTCATACTGTGTGGGGTTAACCGACTAAAAGGGATAAGTGTCCATATCTATTGAACCAAGCAAGACAGAATTGATTTTATTTCTGCAGATGGTAGGTTTTTATGTGTGTATTAATCCACAAGCTGATCCAAGGTTCTATCGCTAACGGTTCAATTTCTACTACATACTGGGTGGGGTTATCCGACTAAAAGGGATAAGTGTCCATATCTATTGAACTAAGCAAGATAGAATCGATTTTATTTTTGCAGATTATAGGTTTTTAAGTGTATATTAATCCACAAGCTGATCCAAGGTTCTATCGTTAACGGTTCAATTTCTACGTCCTACTGTGTGGGGTTAACCGACTAAAAGGGATAAGTGTCCATATCTATTGAACCAAGCAAGATAGAATCGAATTTGTTTTTGCAGATGATAGGTTTTTATGTGTATATTATTCCACAAGCTGATCCAAGGTTCTATCGCTAACGGTACAATTTCTACGTCATACTGGGTGGGGTTAACCGACTAAAATGGATAAGTGTCCATATCTATTGAACCAAGCAAGATAGAATCGATTTTGTTTTTGCATATGGTAGGTTTTTATGTGTATATTAATCCACAAGCTGATCCAAGGTTCTATCGTTAACGGTTCAATTTCTACGTCATACTGTGTGGGGTTAACCGACTAAAAGGGATAAGTGTCCATATCTATTGAACCAAGCAAGACAGAATCGATTTTATTTCTGCAGGTGGTAGGTTTTTATGCGTGTATTAATCCACAAGCTGATCCAAGCTTCTATCGCTAACGGTTCAATTTCTACGTCATAAAATGGATAAGTGTCCACATCTATTGAACCAAGCAAAATAGAATCGATTTTATTTTTGCAGATTATAGGTTTTTATGTGTATATTAATCCACAAGCTGATTCAAGGTTCTATCGCTAACGGTTCAATTTCTACGTCATACTGTGTGGGGTTAACCGACTAAAAGGGATAAGTGTCCATATCTATTGAACCAAGCAAGATAGAATCGATTTTATTTTTGCAGATTATAGGTTTTTATGTGTATATTAATCCACAAGCTGATCCAAGGTTCTATCGCTAACGGTTCAATTTCTACGTCATACTGTGTGGGGTTAACCGACTAAAAGGGATAAGTGTCCATATCTATTGAACCAAGCAAGGTAGAATCGATTTTGTTTTTGGAGATGGTAGGTTTTTATGTATGTATTAATCCACAAGCTGATCCAAGGTTCTATCATTAACGGTTCAATTTCTACGTCATACTGTGTGGGGTTAACCGACTAAAAGGGTTAAGTGTCCATATCTATTGAACCAAGCAAGACAGAATCGATTTTATTTCTGCAGAAGGTAGGTTTTTATGTGTGTATTAATCCACAAGCTGACCCACGGTTCTATCGCTAACGGTTCAATTTCTACGTCATAAAAGGGATAAGTGTCCACATCTATTGAACCAAGCAAAATAGAATCGATTTTATTTTTGCAGATTAAAGGTTTTTATGTGTATATTAATCCACAAGCTGATCCAAGGTTCTATCGCTAACGGTTCAATTTCTACGTCATACTGTGTGGGGTTAACCGACTAAAAGGGATAAGTGTCCATATCTATTGAACCAAGCAAGATAGAATCGATTTTGTTTTTGCAGATGGTAGGTTTTTTTGTGTATATTAATCCACAAGCTGATCCAAGGTTCTATCGTTAACGGTTCAATTTCTACGTCATACTGGGTGGGGTTAAACGACTAAAAGGGATAAGTGTCCATATCTATTGAACCAAGCAAGATAGAATCGAATTTGTTTTTGCAGATGATAGGTTTTTATGTGTATATTAATCCACAAGCTGATCCAAGGTTCTATCGCTAACGGTTCAATTTCTACGTCATTCTGGGTGGGGTTAACCGACTAATAGGGATAAGTGTCTATATCTATTGAACCAAGCAAGGCAGAATCGAATATATTTTTGCAGATGGTAGGTTTTTATGTGTGTATTAATCCACAAGCTGATCCAAGCTTCTATCGCTAACGGTTCAATTTCTACGTCATAAAATGGATAAGTGTCCACATCTATTGAACCAAGAAAATAGAATCGATTTTATTTTTGCAGATTATAGGTTTTTAAGTGTATATTAATCCACAAGCTGATCCAAGGTTCTATCGTTAACGGTTCAATTTCTACGTCCTACTGTGTGGGGTTAACCGACTAAAAGGGATAAGTGTCCATATCTATTGAACCAAGCAAGATAGAATCGAATTTGTTTTTGCAGATGATAGGTTTTTATGTGTATATTATTCCACAAGCTGATCCAAGGTTCTATCGCTAACGGTTCAATTTCTACGTCATACTGGGTGGGGTTAACCGACTAAAATGGATAAGTGTCCATATCTATTGAACCAAGCAAGATAGGATCGATTTTGTTTTTGCATATGGTAGGTTTTTATGTGTATATTAATCCACAAGCTGATCCAAGGTTCTATCGTTAACGGTTCAATTTCTACGTCATACTGTGTGGGGTTAACCGACTAAAAGGGATAAGTGTCCATATCTATTGAACCAAGCAAGGTAGAATCGATTTTGTTTTTGCAGATGGTAGGTTTTTATGTGTATATTAATCCACAAGCTGATCCAAGGTTCTATCGCTAACGGTTCAATTTCTACGTCATACTGTGTGGGGTTAACCGACTAAAAGGGATAAGTGTCCATATCTATTGAACCAAGCAAGATAGAATCGATTTTGTTTTTGCAGATGGTAGGTTTTTATGTGTATATTAATCCACAAGCTGATCCAAGGTTCTATCGCTAACGGTTCAATTTCTACTACATACTGGGTGGGGTTATCCGACTAAAAGGGATAAGTGTCCATATCTATTGAACTAAGCAAGATAGAATCGATTTTATTTTTGCAGATTATAGGTTTTTAAGTGTATATTAATCCACAAGCTGATCCAAGGTTCTATCGTTAACGGTTCAATTTCTACGTCCTACTGTGTGGGGTTAACCGACTAAAAGGGATAAGTGTCCATATCTATTGAACCAAGCAAGATAGAATCGAATTTGTTTTCGCAGATGATAGGTTTTTATGTGTATATTATTCCACAAGCTGGTCCAAGGTTCTATCGCTAACGGTTCAATTTCTACGTCATACTGGGTGGGGTTAACCGACTAAAATGGATAAGTGTCCATATCTATTGAACCAAGCAAGATAGAATCGATTTTGTTTTTGCATATGGTAGGTTTTTATGTGTATATTAATCCACAAGCTGATCCAAGGTTCTATCGCTAACGGTTCAATTTCTACGTCATATGTGTGGGGTTAACCGACTAAAAGGGATAAGTGTCCATATCTATTGAACCAAGCAAGATAGAATCGATTTTGTTTTTGCAGATGGTAGGTTTTTATGTGTATATTAATCCACAAGCTGATCCAAGGTTCTATCGTTAACGGTTCAATTTCTACGTCATACTGTGTGGGGTTAACCGACTAAAAGGGATAAGTGTCCATATCTATTGAACCAAGCAAGACAGAATCGATTTTATTTCTGCAGGTGGTAGGTTTTTATGTGTGTATTAATCCACAAGCTGATCCAAGCTTCTATCGCTAACGGTTCAATTTCTACGTCATAAAATGGATAAGTGTCCACATCTATTGAACCAAGCAAAACAGAATCGATTTTATTTTTGCAGATTATAGGTTTTTATGTGTATATTAATCCACAAGCTGATTCAAGGTTCTATCGCTAACGGTTCAATTTCTACGTCATACTGTGTGGGGTTAACCGACTAAAAGGGATAAGTGTCCATATCTATTGAACCAAGCAAGATAGAATCGATTTTATTTTTGCAGATTATAGGTTTTTATGTGTATATTAATCCACAAGCTGATCCAAGGTTCTATCGCTAACGGTTCAATTTCTACGTCATACTGTGTGGGGTTAACCGACTAAAAGGGATAAGTGTCCATATCTATTGAACCAAGCAAGATAGAATCGATTTTGTTTTTGCAGATGGTAGGTTTTTATGTGTATATTAATCCACAAGCTGATCCAAGGTTCTATCGTTAACGGTTCAATTTCTACGTCATACTGGGTTGGGGTTAAACGACTAAAAGGGATAAGTGTCCATATCTATTGAACCAAGCAAGATAGAATCGATTTTATTTTTGCAGATTATAGGTTTTTATGTGTATATTAATCCACAAGCTGATCCAAGGTTCTATCGCTAACGGTTCAATTTCTACGTCATACTGTGTGGGGTTAACCGACTAAAAGGGATAAGTGTCCATATCTATTGAACCAAGCAAGATAGAATCGATTTTGTTTTTGGAGATGGTAGGTTTTTATGTGTACATTAATCCACAAGCTGATCCAAGGTTCTATCATTAACGGTTCAATTTCTACGTCATACTGTGTGGGGTTAACCGACTAAAAGGGATAAGTGTCCATATCTATTGAACCAAGCAAGACAGAATCGATTTTATTCCTGCAGATGGTAGGTTTTTATGTGTGTATTAATCCACAAGCTGATCCAAGGTTCTATCGCTAACGGTTCAATTTCTACGTCATAAAAGGGATAAGTGTCCACATCTATTGAACCAAGCAAAATAGAATCGATTTTATTTTTGCAGATTATAGGTTTTTATGTGTATATTAATCCACAAGCTGATCCAAGGTTCTATCGCTAACGGTTCAATTTCTACGTCATACTCTGTGGGGTTAACCGACTAAAAGGGATAAGTGTCCATATCTATTGAACCAAGCAAGATAGAATCGATTTTGTTTTTGCAGATGGTAGGTTTTTATGTGTATATTAATCCACAAGCTGATCCAAGGTTTTTTCGCTAACGGTTCAATTTCTACGTCATACTGTGTGGGGTTAACCGACTAAAAGGGATAAGTGTCCATATCTATTGAACCAAGCAAGATAGAATCGATTTTGTTTTTGCAGATGGTAGGTTTTTATGTGTATATTAATCCACAAGCTGATCCAAGGTTCTATCATTAACGGTTAAATTTCTACGTCATACTGTGTGGGGTTAACCGACTAAAAGGGAAAAGTGTCCATATCTATTGAACCAAGCAAGACAGAATCGATTTTATTTCTGCAGATGGTAGGTTTTTATGTGTGTATTAAACCACAAGCTGATCCAAGGTTCTATCGCTAACGGTTCAATTTCTACGTCATAAAAGGGATAAGTGTCCACATCTATTGAACCAAGCAAAATAGAATCGATTTTATTTCTGCAGATTATAGGTTTTTATGTGTGTATTAATCCACAAGCTGATCCAAGGTTCTATCGCTAACGGTTCAATTTCTACGTCATACTGTGTGGGGTTAACCGGCTAAAAGGGATAAGTGTCCATATCTATTGAACCAAGCAAAATAGAATCGATTTTGTTTTTGCAGATGATAGGTTTTTATGTGTATATTAATCCACAAGCCGATCCAAGGTTCTATCGCTAACGGTTCAATTTCTACGTCATACTGGGTGGGGTTAACCGACTAATAGGGATAAGTGTCTATATCTATTGAACCAAGCAAGGTAGAATCGAATATATTTTTGCAGATGGTAGGTTTTTATGTGCATATTAATCCACAAGCTGATCCAAGGTTCTATCGCTAACGGTTCAATTTCTACGTCAAACTGGGTGGGGTTAACCGACTAAAAGGGATAAGTGTCCATATCTATTGAACCAAGCAAGACCGAATCGATTTTATTTTTGCAGACGGTAGGTTTTTATGTGTATATTAATCCACAAGCCGATCCAAGGTTCTATCGTTAACGGTTCAATTTCTACGTCATACTGTGTGGGGTTAACCGACTAAAAGGGATAAGTGTCCATATCTATTGAACCAAGCAAGACAGAATTGATTTTATTTCTGCAGATGGTAGGTTTTTATGTGTGTATTAATCCACAAGCTGATCCAAGTTTCTATCGCTAACGGTTCAATTTCTACTTCATACTGGGTGGGGTTATCCCACTAAAAGGGATAAGTGTCCATATCTATTGAACTAAGCAAGATAGAATCGATTTTATTTTTGCAGGTTATAGGTTTTTAAGTGTATATTAATCCACAATCTGATCCAAGGTTCTATCGTTAACGGTTCAATTTCTACGTCCTACTGTGTGGGGTTAACCGACTAAAAGGGATAAGTGTCCATATCTATTGAACCAAGCAGGATAGAATCCGATTTGTTTTTGCAGATGATAGGTTTTTATGTGTATATTATTCCACAAGCTGATCCAAGGTTCTATCGTTAACGGTTTAATTTCTACGTCATACTGTGTGGGGTTAACCGACTAAAAGGGATAAGTGTCCATATCTATTGAACCAAGCAAGACAGAATCGATTTTATTTCTGCAGGTGGTAGGTTTTTATGTGTGTATTAATCCACAAGCTGATCCAAGTTTCTATCGCTAGCGGTTCAATTTCTACGTCATACTGGGTGGGGTTAACCGACTAAAATGGATAAGTGTCCATATCTATTGAACCAAGCAAGACAGAATCGATTTTGCTTTTGCAGATGGTAGGTTTTTATGTGTATATTAATCCACAAGCTGATCCAAGGTTCTATCGTTAACGGTTCAATTTCTACGTCATACTGTGTGGGGTTAACCGACTAAAAGGGATAAGTGTCCATATCTATTGAACCAAGCAAGACAGAATCGATTTTATTTCTGCAGGTGGTAGGTTTTTATGTGTGTATTAATCCACAAGCTGATCCAAGCTTCTATCGCTAACGGTTCAATTTCTACGTCATAAAATGGATAAGTGTCCACATCTATTGAACCAAGCAAGATAGAATCGATTTTATTTTTGCAGATTATAGGTTTTTATGTGTATATTAATCCACAAGCTGATCCAAGGTTCTATCGCTAACGGTTCAATTTCTACTACATACTGGGTGGGGTTATCCGACTAAAAGGGATAAGTGTCCATATCTATTGAACTAAGCAAGATATAATCGATTTTATTTTTGCAGATTATAGGTTTTTAAGTGTATATTAATCCACAAGCTGATCCAAGGTTCTATCGTTAACGGTTCAATTTCTACGTCCTACTGTGTGGGGTTAACCGACTAAAAGGGATAAGTGTCCATATCTATTGAACCAAGCAAGATAGAATCGAATTTGTTTTTGCAGATGATAGGTTTTTATGTGTATATTATTCCACAAGCTGGTCCAAGGTTCTATCGCTAACGGTTCAATTTCTACGTCATACTGGGTGGGGTTAACCGACTAAAATGGATAAGTGTCCATATCTATTGAACCAAGCAAGATAGAATCGATTTTGTTTTTGCATATGGTAGGTTTTTATGTGTATATTAATCCACAAGCTGATCCAAGGTTCTATCGCTAACGGTTCAATTTCTACGTCATACTGTGTGGGGTTAACCGACTAAAAGGGATAAGTGTCCATATCTATTGAACCAAGCAAGATAGAATCGATTTTGTTTTTGCAGATGGTAGGTTTTTATGTGTATATTAATCCACAAGCTGATCCAAGGTTCTATCGTTAACGGTTCAATTTCTACGTCATACTGTGTGGGGTTAACCGACTAAAAGGGATAAGTGTCCATATCTATTGAACCAAGCAAGACAGAATCGATTTTATTTCTGCAGGTGGTAGGTTTTTATGTGTGTATTAATCCACAAGCTGATCCAAGCTTCTATCGCTAACGGTTCAATTTCTACGTCATAAAATGGATAAGTGTCCACATCTATTGAACCAAGCAAAACAGAATCGATTTTATTTTTGCAGATTATAGGTTTTTATGTGTATATTAATCCACAAGCTGATCCAAGGTTCTATCGTTAACGGTTCAATTTCTACGTCATACTGGGTGGGGTTAAACGACTAAAAGGGATAAGTGTCCATATCTATTGAACCAAGCAAGATAGAATCGATTTTATTTTTGCAGATTATAGGTTTTTATGTGTATATTAATCCACAAGCTGATCCAAGGTTCTATCGCTAACGGTTCAATTTCTACGTCATACTGTGTGGGGTTAACCGACTAAAAGGGATAAGTGTCCATATCTATTGAACCAAGCAAGATAGAATCGATTTTGTTTTTGGAGATGGTAGGTTTTTATGTGTACATTAATCCACAAGCTGATCCAAGGTTCTATCGTAACGGTTCAATTTCTACGTCATACTGGGTGGGGTTAACCGACTAAAAGGGATAAGTGTCCATATCTATTGAACCAAGCAAGACAGAATCGATTTTATTCCTGCAGATGGTAGGTTTTTATGTGTGTATTAATCCACAAGCTGATCCAAGGTTCTATCGCTAACGGTTCAATTTCTACGTCATAAAAGGGATAAGTGTCCACATCTATTGAACCAAGCAAAATAGAATCGATTTTATTTTTGCAGATTATAGGTTTTTATGTGTATATTAATCCACAAGCTGATCCAAGGTTCTATCGCTAACGGTTCAATTTCTACGTCATACTCTGTGGGGTTAACCGACTAAAAGGGATAAGTGTCCATATCTATTGAACCAAGCAAGATAGAATCGATTTTGTTTTTGCAGATGGTAGGTTTTTATGTGTATATTAATCCACAAGCTGATCCAAGGTTTTTTCGCTAACGGTTCAATTTCTACGTCATACTGTGTGGGGTTAACCGACTAAAAGGGATAAGTGTCCATATCTATTGAACCAAGCAAGATAGAATCGATTTTGTTTTTGCAGATGGTAGGTTTTTATGTGTATATTAATCCACAAGCTGATCCAAGGTTCTATCATTAACGGTTAAATTTCTACGTCATACTGTGTGGGGTTAACCGACTAAAAGGGAAAAGTGTCCATATCTATTGAACCAAGCAAGACAGAATCGATTTTATTTCTGCAGATGGTAGGTTTTTATGTGTGTATTAAACCACAAGCTGATCCAAGGTTCTATCGCTAACGGTTCAATTTCTACGTCATAAAAGGGATAAGTGTCCACATCTATTGAACCAAGCAAAATAGAATCGATTTTATTTCTGCAGATTATAGGTTTTTATGTGTGTATTAATCCACAAGCTGATCCAAGGTTCTATCGCTAACGGTTCAATTTCTACGTCATACTGTGTGGGGTTAACCGGCTAAAAGGGATAAGTGTCCATATCTATTGAACCAAGCAAAATAGAATCGATTTTGTTTTTGCAGATGATAGGTTTTTATGTGTATATTAATCCACAAGCCGATCCAAGGTTCTATCGCTAACGGTTCAATTTCTACGTCATACTGGGTGGGGTTAACCGACTAATAGGGATAAGTGTCTATATCTATTGAACCAAGCAAGGTAGAATCGAATATATTTTTGCAGATGGTAGGTTTTTATGTGCATATTAATCCACAAGCTGATCCAAGGTTCTATCGCTAACGGTTCAATTTCTACGTCAAACTGGGTGGGGTTAACCGACTAAAAGGGATAAGTGTCCATATCTATTGAACCAAGCAAGACCGAATCGATTTTATTTTTGCAGACGGTAGGTTTTTATGTGTATATTAATCCACAAGCCGATCCAAGGTTCTATCGTTAACGGTTCAATTTCTACGTCATACTGTGTGGGGTTAACCGACTAAAAGGGATAAGTGTCCATATCTATTGAACCAAGCAAGACAGAATTGATTTTATTTCTGCAGATGGTAGGTTTTTATGTGTGTATTAATCCACATGCTGATCCAAGTTTCTATCGCTAACGGTTCAATTTCTACTTCATACTGGGTGGGGTTATCCCACTAAAAGGGATAAGTGTCCATATCTATTGAACTAAGCAAGATAGAATCGATTTTATTTTTGCAGGTTATAGGTTTTTAAGTGTATATTAATCCACAATCTGATCCAAGGTTCTATCGTTAACGGTTCAATTTCTACGTCCTACTGTGTGGGGTTAACCGACTAAAAGGGATAAGTGTCCATATCTATTGAACCAAGCAGGATAGAATCCGATTTGTTTTTGCAGATGATAGGTTTTTATGTGTATATTATTCCACAAGCTGATCCAAGGTTCTATCGTTAACGGTTTAATTTCTACGTCATACTGTGTGGGGTTAACCGACTAAAAGGGATAAGTGTCCATATCTATTGAACCAAGCAAGACAGAATCGATTTTATTTCTGCAGGTGGTAGGTTTTTATGTGTGTATTAATCCACAAGCTGATCCAAGTTTCTATCGCTAGCGGTTCAATTTCTACGTCATACTGGGTGGGGTTAACCGACTAAAATGGATAAGTGTCCATATCTATTGAACCAAGCAAGACAGAATCGATTTTGCTTTTGCAGATGGTAGGTTTTTATGTGTATATTAATCCACAAGCTGATCCAAGGTTCTATCGTTAACGGTTCAATTTCTACGTCATACTGTGTGGGGTTAACCGACTAAAAGGGATAAGTGTCCATATCTATTGAACCAAGCAAGACAGAATCGATTTTATTTCTGCAGGTGGTAGGTTTTTATGTGTGTATTAATCCACAAGCTGATCCAAGCTTCTATCGCTAACGGTTCAATTTCTACGTCATAAAATGGATAAGTGTCCACATCTATTGAACCAAGCAAGATAGAATCGATTTTATTTTTGCAGATTATAGGTTTTTATGTGTATATTAATCCACAAGCTGATCCAAGGTTCTATCGCTAACGGTTCAATTTCTACTACATACTGGGTGGGGTTATCCGACTAAAAGGGATAAGTGTCCATATCTATTGAACTAAGCAAGATATAATCGATTTTATTTTTGCAGATTATAGGTTTTTAAGTGTATATTAATCCACAAGCTGATCCAAGGTTCTATCGTTAACGGTTCAATTTCTACGTCCTACTGTGTGGGGTTAACCGACTAAAAGGGATAAGTGTCCATATCTATTGAACCAAGCAAGATAGAATCGAATTTGTTTTTGCAGATGATAGGTTTTTATGTGTATATTATTCCACAAGCTGGTCCAAGGTTCTATCGCTAACGGTTCAATTTCTACGTCATACTGGGTGGGGTTAACCGACTAAAATGGATAAGTGTCCATATCTATTGAACCAAGCAAGATAGAATCGATTTTGTTTTTGCATATGGTAGGTTTTTATGTGTATATTAATCCACAAGCTGATCCAAGGTTCTATCGCTAACGGTTCAATTTCTACGTCATACTGTGTGGGGTTAACCGACTAAAAGGGATAAGTGTCCATATCTATTGAACCAAGCAAGATAGAATCGATTTTGTTTTTGCAGATGGTAGGTTTTTATGTGTATATTAATCCACAAGCTGATCCAAGGTTCTATCGTTAACGGTTCAATTTCTACGTCATACTGTGTGGGGTTAACCGACTAAAAGGGATAAGTGTCCATATCTATTGAACCAAGCAAGACAGAATCGATTTTATTTCTGCAGGTGGTAGGTTTTTATGTGTGTATTAATCCACAAGCTGATCCAAGCTTCTATCGCTAACGGTTCAATTTCTACGTCATAAAATGGATAAGTGTCCACATCTATTGAACCAAGCAAAACAGAATCGATTTTATTTTTGCAGATTATAGGTTTTTATGTGTATATTAATCCACAAGCTGATTCAAGGTTCTATCGCTAACGGTTCAATTTCTACGTCATACTGTGTGGGGTTAACCGACTAAAAGGGATAAGTGTCCATATCTATTGAACCAAGCAAGATAGAATCGATTTTATTTTTGCAGATTATAGGTTTTTATGTGTATATTAATCCACAAGCTGATCCAAGGTTCTATCGCTAACGGTTCAATTTCTACGTCATACTGTGTGGGGTTAACCGACTAAAAGGGATAAGTGTCCATATCTATTGAACCAAGCAAGATAGAATCGATTTTGTTTTTGCAGATGGTAGGTTTTTATGTGTATATTAATCCACAAGCTGATCCAAGGTTCTATCGTTAACGGTTCAATTTCTACGTCATACTGGGTGGGGTTAAACGACTAAAAGGGATAAGTGTCCATATCTATTGAACCAAGCAAGATAGAATCGATTTTGTTTTTGCAGATTATAGGCTTTTATGTGTATATTAATCCAAAAGCTGATCCAAGGTTCTATCGCTAACGGTTCAATTTCTACGTCATACTGGTTGGGGTTAACCGACTAAAAGGGATAAGTGTCCATATCTATTGAACCAAGCAAGATAGAATCGATTTTATTTTTGCAGATTATAGGTTTTTATGTGTATATTAATCCACAAGCTGATCCAAGGTTCTATCGCTAACGGTTCAATTTCTACGTCATACTGTGTGGGGTTAACCGACTAAAAGGGATAAGTGTCCATATCTATTGAACCAAGCAAGATAGAATCGATTTTGTTTTTGGAGATGGTAGGTTTTTATGTGTACATTAATCCACAAGCTGATCCAAGGTTCTATCATTAACGGTTCAATTTCTACGTCATACTGTGTGGGGTTAACCGACTAAAAGGGATAAGTGTCCATATCTATTGAACCAAGCAAGACAGAATCGATTTTATTCCTGCAGATGGTAGGTTTTTATGTGTGTATTAATCCACAAGCTGATCCAAGGTTCTATCGCTAACGGTTCAATTTCTACGTCATAAAAGGGATAAGTGTCCACATCTATTGAACCAAGCAAAATAGAATCGATTTTATTTTTGCAGATTATAGGTTTTTATGTGTATATTAATCCACAAGCTGATCCAAGGTTCTATCGCTAACGGTTCAATTTCTACGTCATACTCTGTGGGGTTAACCGACTAAAAGGGATAAGTGTCCATATCTATTGAACCAAGCAAGACAGAATCGATTTTATTCCTGCAGATGGTAGGCTTTTATGTGTGTATTAATCCACAAGCTGATCCAAGGTTCTATCGCTAACGGTTCAATTTCTACGTCATAAAAGGGATAAGTGTCCACATCTATTGAACCAAGCAAAATAGAATCGATTTTATTTTTGCAGATTATAGGTTTTTATGTGTATATTAATCCACAAGCTGATCCAAGGTTCTATCGCTAACGGTTCAATTTCTACGTCATACTCTGTGGGGTTAACCGACTAAAAGGGATAAGTGTCCATATCTATTGAACCAAGCAAGATAGAATCGATTTTGTTTTTGCAGATGGTAGGTTTTTATGTGTACATTAATCCACAAGCTGATCCAAGGTTCTATCATTAACGGTTCAATTTCTACGTCATACTGTGTGGGGTTAACCGACTAAAAGGGATAAGTGTCCATATCTATTGAACCAAGCAAGACAGAATCGATTTTATTCCTGCAGATGGTAGGTTTTTATGTGTGTATTAATCCACAAGCTGATCCAAGGTTCTATCGCTAACGGTTCAATTTCTACGTCATAAAAGGGATAAGTGTCCACATCTATTGAACCAAGCAAAATAGAATCGATTTTATTTTTGCAGATTATAGGTTTTTATGTGTATATTAATCCACAAGCTGATCCAAGGTTCTATCGCTAACGGTTCAATTTCTACGTCATACTCTGTGGGGTTAACCGACTAAAAGGGATAAGTGTCCATATCTATTGAACCAAGCAAGATAGAATCGATTTTGTTTTTGCAGATGGTAGGTTTTTATGTGTATATTAATCCACAAGCTGATCCAAGGTTCTATCGTTAACGGTTCAATTTCTACGTCATACTGGGTGGGGTTAAACAACTAAAAGGGATAAGTGTCCATATCTATTGAACCAAGCAAGATAGAATCGATTTTGTTTTTGCAGATTATAGGCTTTTATGTGTATATTAATCCAAAAGCTGATCCAAGGTTCTATCGCTAACGGTTCAATTTCTACGTCATACTGGTTGGGGTTAACCGACTAAAAGGGATAAGTGTCCATATCTATTGAACCAAGCAAGATAGAATCGATTTTGTTTTTGCAGATTATAGGTTTTTATGTGTATATTAATCCACAAGCTGATCCAAGGTTTTTTCGCTAACGGTTCAATTTCTACGTCATACTGTGTGGGGTTAACCGACTAAAAGGGATAAGTGTCCATATCTATTGAACCAAGCAAGATAGAATCGATTTTGTTTTTGCAGATGGTAGGTTTTTATGTGTATATTAATCCACAAGCTGATCCAAGGTTCTATCATTAACGGTTAAATTTCTACGTCATACTGTGTGGGGTTAACCGACTAAAAGGGATAAGTGTCCATATCTATTGAACCAAGCAAGAAAGAATCGATTTTATTTCTGCAGATGGTAGGTTTTTATGTGTGTATTAAACCACAAGCTGATCCAAGGTTCTATCGCTAACGGTTCAATTTCTACGTCATAAAAGGGATAAGTGTCCACATCTATTGAACCAAGCAAAATAGAATCGATTTTATTTCTGCAGATTATAGGTTTTTATGTGTGTATTAATCCACAAGCTGATCCAAGGTTCTATCGCTAACGGTTCAATTTCTACGTCATACTGTGTGGGGTTAACCGGCTAAAAGTGATAAGTGTCCATATCTATTGAACCAAGCAAAATAGAATCGATTTTGTTTTTGCAGATGATAGGTTTTTATGTGTATATTAATCCACAAGCCGATACAAGGTTCTATCGCTAACGGTTCAATTTCTACGTCATACTGGGTGGGGTTAACCGACTAATAGGGATAAGTGTCTATATCTATTGAACCAAGCAAGGTAGAATCGAATATATTTTTGCAGATGGTAGGTTTTTATGTGCATATTAATCCACAAGCTGATCCAAGGTTCTATCGCTAACGGTTCAATTTCTACGTCAAACTGGGTGGGGTTAACCGACTAAAAGGGATAAGTGTCCATATCTATTGAACCAAGCAAGACCGAATCGATTTTATTTTTGCAGACGGTAGGTTTTTATGTGTATATTAATCCACAAGCCGATCCAAGGTTCTATCGTTAACGGTTCAATTTCTACGTCATACTGTGTGGGGTTAACCGACTAAAAGGGATAAGTGTCCATATCTATTGAACCAAGCAAGACAGAATTGATTTTATTTCTGCAGATGGTAGGTTTTTATGTGTGTATTAATCCACAAGCTGATCCAAGTTTCTATCGCTAACGGTTCAATTTCTACTTCATACTGGGTGGGGTTATCCGACTAAAAGGGATAAGTGTCCATATCTATTGAACTAAGCAAGATAGAATCGATTTTATTTTTGCAGGTTATAGGTTTTTAAGTGTATATTAATCCACAAGCTGATCCAAGGTTCTATCGTTAACGGTTCAATTTCTACGTCCTACTGTGTGGGGTTAACCGACTAAAAGGGATAAGTGTCCATATCTATTGAACCAAGCAGGATAGAATCCGATTTGTTTTTGCAGATGATAGGTTTTTATGTGTATATTATTCCACAAGCTGATCCAAGGTTCTATCGTTAACGGTTTAATTTCTACGTCATACTGTGTGGGGTTAACCGACTAAAAGGGATAAGTGTCCATATCTATTGAACCAAGCAAGACAGAATCGATTTTATTTCTGCAGGTGGTAGGTTTTTATGTGTGTATTAATCCACAAGCTGATCCAAGTTTCTATCGCTAACGGTTCAATTTCTACGTCATACTGGGTGGGGTTAACCGACTAAAATGGATAAGTGTCCATATCTATTGAACCAAGCAAGACAGAATCGATTTTGCTTTTGCAGATGGTAGGTTTTTATGTGTATATTAATCCACAAGCTGATCCAAGGTTCTATCGTTAACGGTTCAATTTCTACGTCATACTGTGTGGGGTTAACCGACTAAAAGGGATAAGTGTCCATATCTATTGAACCAAGCAAGACAGAATCGATTTTATTTCTGCAGGTGGTAGGTTTTTATGTGTGTATTAATCCACAAGCTGATCCAAGCTTCTATCGCTAACGTTTCAATTTCTACGTCATAAAATGGATAAGTGTCCACATCTATTGAACCAAGCAAGATAGAATCGATTTTATTTTTGCAGATTATAGGTTTTTATGTGTATATTAATCCACAAGCTGATCCAAGGTTCTATCGCTAACGGTTCAATTTCTACGTCATACTGTGTGGGGTTTACCGACTAAAAGGGATAAGTGTCCATATCTATTGAACCAAGCAAGATAGAATCGATTTTGTTTTTGCAGATGGTAGGGTTTTATGTGTATATTAATCCACAAGCTGATCCAAGGTTCTATCGTTAACGGTTCAATTTCTACGTCATACTGGGTGGGGTTAAACGACTAAAAGGGATAAGTGTCCATACCTATTGAACCAAGCAAGATAGAATCGAATTTGTTTTTGCAGATGATAGGTTTTTATGTGTATATTAATCCACAAGCTGATCCAAGGTTCTATCGCTAACGGTTCAATTTCTACATCATACTGGGTGGGGTTAACCGACTAAAAGGGATAAGTGTCCATATCTATTGAACCAAGCAAGACAGAATCGATTTTATTTCTGCAGGTGGTAGGTTTTTATGTGTGTATTAATCCACAAGCTGATCCAAGCTTCTATCGCTAACGGTTCAATTTCTACGTCATAAAATGGATAAGTGTCCACATCTATTGAACCAAGCAAAATAGAATCGATTTTATTTTTGCAGATTATAGGTTTTTATGTGTATATTAATCCACAAGCTGATTCAAGGTTCTATCGCTAACGGTTCAATTTCTACGTCATACTGTGTGGGGTTAACCGACTAAAAGGGATAAGTGTCCATATCTATTGAACCAAGCAAGATAGAATCGATTTTATTTTTGCAGATTATAGGTTTTTATGTGTATATTAATCCACAAGCTGATCCAAGGTTCTATCGCTAACGGTTCAATTTCTACGTCATACTGTGTGGGGTTTACCGACTAAAAGGGATAAGTGTCCATATCTATTGAACCAAGCAAGATAGAATCGATTTTGTTTTTGCAGATGGTAGGGTTTTATGTGTATATTAATCCACAAGCTGATCCAAGGTTCTATCGTTAACGGTTCAATTTCTACGTCATACTGGGTGGGGTTAAACGACTAAAAGGGATAAGTGTCCATACCTATTGAACCAGGCAAGATAGAATCGAATTTGTTTTTGCAGATGATAGGTTTTTATGTGTATATTAATCCACAAGCTGATCCAAGGTTCTATCGTTAACGGTTCAATTTCTACGTCATACTGTGTGGGGTTAACCGACTAAAAGGGATAAGTGTCCATATCTATTGAACCAAGCAAGACAGAATCGATTTTATTTCTGCAGGTGGTAGGTTTTTATGTGTGTATTAATCCACAAGCTGATCCAAGCTTCTATCGCTAACGGTTCAATTTCTACGTCATAAAATGGATAAGTGTCCACATCTATTGAACCAAGCAAAATAGAATCGATTTTATTTTTGCAGATTATAGGTTTTTATGTGTATATTAATCCACAAGCTGATTCAAGGTTCTATCGCTAACGGTTCAATTTCTACGTCATACTGTGTGGGGTTAACCGACTAAAAGGGATAAGTGTCCATATCTATTGAACCAAGCAAGATAGAATCTATTTTATTTTTGCAGATTATAGGTTTTTATGTGTATATTAATCCACAAGCTGATCCAAGGTTCTATCGCTAACGGTTCAATTTCTACGTCATACTGTGTGGGGTTAACCGACTAAAAGGGATAAGTGTCCATATCTATTGAACCAAGCAAGATAGAATCGATTTTATTTTGCAGATTATAGGTTTTTATGTGTATATTAATCCACAAGCTGATCCAAGGTTCTATCGCTAACGGTTCAATTTCTACGTCATACTGTGTGGGGTTAACCGACTAAAAGGGATAAGTGTCCATATCTATTGAACCAAGCAAGACAGAATCGATTTTATTTCTGCAGAAGGTATGTTTTTATGTGTGTATTAATCCACAAGCTGATCCACGGTTCTATCGCTAACGGTTCAATTTCTACGTCATAAAAGGGATAAGTGTCCACATCTATTGAACCAAGCAAAATAGAATCGATTTTATTTTTGCAGATTAAAGGTTTTTATGTGTATATTAATCCACAAGCTGATCCAAGGTTCTATCGCTAACGGTTCAATTTCTACGTCATACTGTGTGGGGTTAACCGACTAAAAGGGATAAGTGTCCATATCTATTGAACCAAGCAAGATAGAATCGATTTTGTTTTTGCAGATGGTAGGTTTTTATGTGTATATTAATCCACAAGCTGATCCAAGGTTCTATCGTTAACGGTTCAATTTCTACGTCCTACTGTGTGGGGTTAACCGACTAAAAGGGATAAGTGTCCATATCTATTGAACCAAGCAAGATAGAATCGAATTTGTTTTTGCAGATGATAGGTTTTTATGTGTATATTATTCCACAAGCTGATCCAAGGTTCTATCGCTAACGGTTCAATTTCTACGTCATACTGGGTGGGGTTAACCGACTAAAATGGATAAGTGTCCATATCTATTGAACCAAGCAAGATAGAATCGATTTTGTTTTTGCAGATGGTAGGTTTTTATGTGTATATTAATCCACAAGCTGATCCAAGGTTCTATCGTTAACGGTTCAATTTCTACGTCATACTGTGTGGGGTTAACCGACTAAAAGGGATAAGTGTCCATATCTATTGAACCAAGCAAGACAGAATCGATTTTATTTCTGCAGGTGGTAGGTTTTTATGTGTGTATTAATCCACAAGCTGATCCAAGCTTCTATCGCTAACGGTTCAATTTCTACGTCATAAAATGGATAAGTGTCCACATCTATTGAACCAAGCAAGATATAATCGATTTTGTTTTTGCAGATGGTAGGTTTTTATGTGTATATTAATCCACAAGCTGATCCAAGGTTCTATCGTTAACGGTTCAATTTCTACGTCATACTGTGTGGGGTTAACCGACTAAAAGGGATAAGTGTCCATATCTATTGAACCAAGCAAGACAGAATCGATTTTATTTCTGCAGGTGGTAGGTTTTTATGTGTGTATTAATCCACAAGCTGATCCAAGCTTCTATCGCTAACGGTTCAATTTCTACGTCATAAAATGGATAAGTGTCCACATCTATTGAACCAAGCAAGATAGAATCGATTTTGTTTTTGCAGATGGTAGGTTTTTATGTGTATATTAATCCACAAGCTGATCCAAGGTTCTATCGTTAACGGTTCAATTTCTACGTCCTACTGTGTGGGGTTAACCGACTAAAAGGGATAAGTGTCCATATCTATTGAACCAAGCAAGATAGAATCGAATTTGTTTTTGCAGATGATAGGTTTTTATGTGTATATTATTCCACAAGCTGATCCAAGGTTCTATCGCTAACGGTTCAATTTCTACGTCATACTGGGTGGGGTTAACCGACTAAAATGGATAAGTGTCCATATCTATTGAACCAAGCAAGATAGAATCGATTTTGTTTTTGCAGATGGTAGGTTTTTATGTGTATATTAATCCACAAGCTGATCCAAGGTTCTATCGTTAACGGTTCAATTTCTACGTCATACTGTGTGGGGTTAACCGACTAAAAGGGATAAGTGTCCATATCTATTGAACCAAGCAAGACAGAATCGATTTTATTTCTGCAGAAGGTATGTTTTTATGTGTGTATTAGTCCACAAGCTGATCCAAGGTTCTGTCGCTAACGGTTCAATTTCTACGTCATACTGTGTGGGGTTAACCGGCTAAAAGGGATAAGTGTCCATATCTATTGAACCAAGCAAAATAGAATCGATTTTGTTTTTGCAGATGATAGGTTTTTATGTGTATATTAATCCACAAGCCGATCCAAGGTTCTATCGCTAACGGTTCAATTTCTACGTCATACTGGGTGGGGTTAACCGACTAATAGGGATAAGTGTCTATATCTATTGAACCAAGTAAGGTAGAATCGAATATATTTTTGCAGATGGTAGGTTTTTATGTGCATATTAATCCACAAGCTGATCCAAGGTTCTATCGCTAACGGTTCAATTTCTACGTCAAACTGGGTGGGGTTAACCGACTAAAAGGGATAAGTGTCCATATCTATTGAACCAAGCAAAACCGAATCGATTTTATTTTTGAAGACGGTAGGTTTTTATGTGTATATTAATCCACAAGCCGATCCAAGGTTCTATCGTTAACGGTTCAATTTCTACGTCATACTGTGTGGGGTTAACCGACTAAAAGGGATAAGTGTCCATATCTATTGAACCAAGCAAGACAGAATTGATTTTATTTCTGCAGATGGTAGGTTTTTATGTGTGTATTAATCCACAAGCTGATCCAAGGTTCTATCGCTAACGGTTCAATTTCTACTTCATACTGGGTGGGGTTATCCGACTAAAAGGGATAAGTGTCCATATCTATTGAACTAAGCAAGATAGAATCGATTTTATTTTTGCAGGTTATAGGTTTTTAAGTGTATATTAATCCACAAGCTGATCCAAGGTTCTATCGTTAACGGTTCAATTTCTACGTCCTACTGTGTGGGGTTAACCGACTAAAAGGGATAAGTGTCCATATCTATTGAACCAAGTAGGATAGAATCCGATTTGTTTTTGCAGATGATAGGTTTTTATGTGTATATTATTCCACAAGCTGATCCAAGGTTCTATCGTTAACGGTTCAATTTCTACGTCATACTGTGTGGGGTTAACCGACTAAAAGGGATAAGTGTCCATATCTATTGAACCAAGCAAGACAGAATCGATTTTATTTCTGCAGGTGGTAGGTTTTTATGTGTGTATTAATCCACAAGCTGATCCAAGTTTCTATCGCTAACGGTTCAATTTCTACGTCATACTGGGTGGGGTTAACCGACTAAAATGGATAAGTGTCCATATCTATTGAACCAAGCAAGATAGAATCGATTTTGCTTTTGCAGATGGTAGGTTTTTATGTGTATATTAATCCACAAGCTGATCCAAGGTTCTATCGTTAACGGTTCAATTTCTACGTCATACTGTGTGGGGTTAACCGACTAAAAGGGATAAGTGTCCATATCTATTGAACCAAGCAAGACAGAATCGATTTTATTTCTGCAGGTGGTAGGTTTTTATGTGTGTATTAATCCACAAGCTGATCCAAGCTTCTATCGCTAACGGTTCAATTTCTACGTCATAAAATGGATAAGTGTCCACATCTATTGAACCAAGCAAGATAGAATCGATTTTATTTTGCAGATTATAGGTTTTTATGTGTATATTAATCCACAAGCTGATCCAAGGTTCTATCGCTAACGGTTCAATTTCTACGTCATACTGTGTGGGGTTAACCGACTAAAAGGGATAAGTGTCCATATCTATTGAACCAAGCAAGGTAGAATCGATTTTGTTTTTGGAGATGGTAGGTTTTTATGTATATATTATTCCACAAGCTGATCCAAGGTTCTATCATTAACGGTTCAATTTCTACGTCATACTGTGTGGGGTTAACCGACTAAAAGGGATAAGTGTCCATATCTATTGAACCAAGCAAGACAGAATCGATTTTATTTCTGCAGAAGGTATGTTTTTATGTGTGTATTAATCCACAAGCTGATCCACGGTTCTATCGCTAATGGTTCAATTTCTACGTCATAAAAGGGATAAGTGTCCACATCTATTGAACCAAGCAAAATAGAATCGATTTTATTTTTGCAGATTAAAGGTTTTTATGTGTATATTAATCCACAAGCTGATCCAAGGTTCTATCGCTAACGGTTCAATTTCTACGTCATACTGTGTGGGGTTAACCGACTAAAAGGGATAAGTGTCCATATCTATTGAACCAAGCAAGATAGAATCGATTTTGTTTTTGCAGATGGTAGGGTTTTATGTGTATATTAATCCACAAGCTGATCCAAGGTTCTATCGTTAACGGTTCAATTTCTACGTCATACTGGGTGGGGTTAAACGACTAAAAGGGATAAGTGTCCATACCTATTGAACCAAGCAAGATAGAATCGAATTTGTTTTTGCAGATGATAGGTTTTTGTATGTATATTAATCCACAAGCTGATCCAAGGTTCTATCGCTAACGGTTCAATTTCTACGTCATACTGGGTGGGGTTAACCGACTAAAAGGGATAAGTGTCCATATCTATTGAACCAAGCAAGATAGAATCGATTTTGTTTTTGCAGATGGTAGGTTTTTATGTGTATATTAATCCACAAGCTGATCCAAGGTTCTATCGTTAACGGTTCAATTTCTACGTCATACTGTGTGGGGTTAACCGACTAAAAGGGATAAGTGTCCATATCTATTGAACCAAGCAAGACAGAATCGATTTTATTTCTGCAGGTGGTAGGTTTTTATGTGTGTATTAATCCACAAGCTGATCCAAGCTTCTATCGCTAACGGTTCAATTTCTACGTCATAAAATGGATAAGTGTCCACATCTATTGAACCAAGCAAAATAGAATCGATTTTATTTTTGCAGATTATAGGTTTTTATGTGTATATTAATCCACAAGCTGATTCAAGGTTCTATCGCTAACGGTTCAATTTCTACGTCATACTGTGTGGGGTTAACCGACTAAAAGGGATAAGTGTCCATATCTATTGAACCAAGCAAGATAGAATCGATTTTATTTTTGCAGATTATAGGTTTTTATGTGTATATTAATCCACAAGCTGATCCAAGGTTCTATCGCTAACGGTTCAATTTCTACGTCATACTGTGTGGGGTTAACCGACTAAAAGGGATAAGTGTCCATATCTATTGAACCAAGCAAGATAGAATCGATTTTATTTTTGCAGATTATAGGTTTTTATGTGTATATTAATCCAAAAGCTGACCCAAGGTTCTATCGCTAACGGTTCAATTTCTACGTCATACTGTGTGGGGTTAACCGACTAAAAGGGATAAGTGTCCATATCTATTGAACCAAGCAAGACAGAATCGATTTTATTTCTGCAGAAGGTATGTTTTTATGTGTGTATTAATCCACAAGCTGATCCACGGTTCTATCGCTAACGGTTCAATTTCTACGTCATAAAAGGGATAAGTGTCCACATCTATTGAACCAAGCAAAATAGAATCGATTTTATTTTTGCAGATTAAAGGTTTTTATGTGTATATTAATCCACAAGCTGATCCAAGGTTCTATCGCTAACGGTTCAATTTCTACGTCATACTGTGTGGGGTTAACCGACTAAAAGGGATAAGTGTCCATATCTATTGAACCAAGCAAGATAGAATCGATTTTGTTTTTGCAGATGGTAGGTTTTTATGTGTATATTAATCCACAAGCTGATCCAAGGTTCTATCGTTAACGGTTCAATTTCTACGTCCTACTGTGTGGGGTTAACCGACTAAAAGGGATAAGTGTCCATATCTATTGAACCAAGCAAGATAGAATCGAATTTGTTTTTGCAGATGATAGGTTTTTATGTGTATATTATTCCACAAGCTGATCCAAGGTTCTATCGCTAACGGTTCAATTTCTACGTCATACTGGGTGGGGTTAACCGACTAAAATGGATAAGTGTCCATATCTATTGAACCAAGCAAGATAGAATCGATTTTGTTTTTGCAGATGGTAGGTTTTTATGTGTATATTAATCCACAAGCTGATCCAAGGTTCTATCGTTAACGGTTCAATTTCTACGTCATACTGTGTGGGGTTAACCGACTAAAAGGGATAAGTGTCCATATCTATTGAACCAAGCAAGACAGAATCGATTTTATTTCTGCAGGTGGTAGGTTTTTATGTGTGTATTAATCCACAAGCTGATCCAAGCTTCTATCGCTAACGGTTCAATTTCTACGTCATAAAATGGATAAGTGTCCACATCTATTGAACCAAGCAAGATAGAATCGATTTTATTTTTGCAGATTATAGGTTTTTATGTGTATATTAATCCACAAGCTGATCCAAGGTTCTATCGCTAACGGTTCAATTTCTACGTCATACTGTGTGGGGTTAACCGACTAAAAGGGATAAGTGTCCATATCTATTGAACCAAGCAAGGTAGAATCGATTTTGTTTTTGGAGATGGTAGGTTTTTATGTATATATTAATCCACAAGCTGATCCAAGGTTCTATCATTAACGGTTCAATTTCTACGTCATACTGTGTGGGGTTAACCGACTAAAAGGGATAAGTGTCCATATCTATTGAACCAAGCAAGGTAGAATCGATTTTGTTTTTGGAGATGGTAGGTTTTTATGTATATATTAATCCACAAGCTGATCCAAGGTTCTATCATTAACGGTTCAATTTCTACGTCATACTGTGTGGGGTTAACCGACTAAAAGGGATAAGTGTCCATATCTATTGAACCAAGCAAGACAGAATCGATTTTATTTCTGCAGAAGGTATGTTTTTATGTGTGTATTAATCCACAAGCTGATCCAAGGTTCTATCGCTAACGGTTCAATTTCTACGTCATACTGTGTGGGGTTAACCGGCTAAAAGGGATAAGTGTCCATATCTATTGAACCAAGCAAAATAGAATGGATTTTGTTTTTGCAGATGATAGGTTTTTATGTGTATATTAATCCACAAGCCGATCCAAGGTTCTATCGCTAACGGTTCAATTTCTACGTCATACTGGGTGGGGTTAACCGACTAATAGGGATAAGTGTCTATATCTATTGAACCAAGCAAGGTAGAATCGAATATATTTTTGCAGATGGTAGGTTTTTATGTGCATATTAATCCACAAGCTGATCCAAGGTTCTATCGTTAACGGTTCAATTTCTACGTCATACTGTGTGGGGTTAACCGACTAAAAGGGATAAGTGTCCATATCTATTGAACCAAGCAAGACAGAATTGATTTTATTTCTGCAGATGGTAGGTTTTTATGTGTGTATTAATCCACAAGCTGATCCAAGGTTCTATCGCTAACGGTTCAATTTCTACTTCATACTGGGTGGGGTTATCCGACTAAAAGGGATAAGTGTCCATATCTATTGAACTAAGCAAGATAGAATCGATTTTATTTTTGCAGGTTATAGGTTTTTAAGTGTATATTAATCCACAAGCTGATCCAAGGTTCTATCGTTAACGGTTCAATTTCTACGTCCTACTGTGTGGGGTTAACCGACTAAAAGGGATAAGTGTCCATATCTATTGAACCAAGCAGGATAGAATCCGACTTGTTTTTGCAGATGATAGGTTTTTATGTGTATATTATTCCACAAGCTGATCCAAGATTCTATCGTTAACGGTTCAATTTCTACGTCATACTGTGTGGGGTTAACCGACTAAAAGGGATAAGTGTCCATATCTATTGAACCAAGCAAGACAGAATCGATTTTATTTCTGCAGGTGGTAGGTTTTTATGTGTGTATTAATCCACAAGCTGATCCAAGTTTCTATCGCTAACGGTTCAATTTCTACGTCATACTGGGTGGGGTTAACCGACTAAAATGGATAAGTGTCCATATCTATTGAACCAAGCAAGATAGAATCGATTTTGCTTTTGCAGATGGTAGGTTTTTATGTGTATATTAATCCACAAGCTGATCCAAGGTTCTGTCGTTAACGGTTCAATTTCTACGTCATACTGTGTGGGGTTAACCGACTAAAAGGGATAAGTGTCCATATCTATTGAACCAAGCAAGACAGAATCGATTTTATTTCTGCAGGTGGTAGGTTTTTATGTGTGTATTAATCCACAAGCTGATCCAAGCTTCTATCGCTAACGGTTCAATTTCTACGTCATAAAATGGATAAGTGTCCACATCTATTGAACCAAGCAAGATAGAATCGATTTTATTTTTGCAGATTATAGGTTTTTATGTGTATATTAATCCACAAGCTGATCCAAGGTTCTATCGCTAACGGTTCAATTTCTACGTCATACTGTGTGGGGTTAACCGACTAAAAGGGATAAGTGTCCATATCTATTGAACCAAGCAAGGTAGAATCTATTTTGTTTTTGGAGATGGTAGGTTCTTATGTATATATTATTCCACAAGCTGATCCAAGGTTCTATCATTAACGGTTCAATTTCTACGTCATACTGTGTGGGGTTAACCGACTAAAAGGGATAAGTGTCCATATCTATTGAACCAAGCAAGACAGAATCGATTTTATTTCTGCAGAAGGTACGTTTTTATGTGTGTATTAATCCACAAGCTGATCCACGGTTCTATCGCTAATGGTTCAATTTCTACGTCATAAAAGGGATAAGTGTCCACATCTATTGAACCATGCAAAATAGAATCGATTTTATTTTTCCAGATTAAAGGTTTTTATGTGTATATTAATCCACAAGCTGATCCAAGGTTCTATCGCTAACGGTTCAATTTCTACGTCATACTGTGTGGGGTTAACCGACTAAAAGGGATAAGTGTCCATATCTATTGAACCAAGCAAGATAGAATCGATTTTGTTTTTGCAGATGGTAGGGTTTTATGTGTATATTAATCCACAAGCTGATCCAAGGTTCTATCGTTAACGGTTCAATTTCTACGTCATACTGGGTGGGGTTAAACGACTAAAAGGGATAAGTGTCCATACCTATTGAACCAAGCAAGATAGAATCGAATTTGTTTTTGCAGATGATAGGTTTTTATGTGTATATTAATCCACAAGCTGATCCAAGGTTCTATCGCTAACGGTTCAATTTCTACGTCATACTGGGTGGGGTTAACCGACTAAAAGGGATAAGTGTCCATATCTATTGAACCAAGCAAGATAGAATCGATTTTGTTTTTGCAGATGGTAGGTTTTTATGTGTATATTAATCCACAAGCTGATCCAAGGTTCTATCGTTAACGGTTCAATTTCTATGTCATACTGTGTGGGGTTAACCGACTAAAAGGGATAAGTGTCCATATCTATTGAACCAAGCAAGACAGAATCGATTTTATTTCTGCAGGTGGTAGGTTTTTATGTGTGTATTAATCCACAAGCTGATCCAAGCTTCTATCGCTAACGGTTCAATTTCTACGTCATAAAATGGATAAGTGTCCACATCTATTGAACCAAGCAAAATAGAATCGATTTTATTTTTGCAGATTATAGGTTTTTATGTGTATATTAATCCACAAGCTGATTCAAGGTTCTATCGCTAACGGTTCAATTTCTACGTCATACTGTGTGGGGTTAACCGACTAAAAGGGATAAGTGTCCATATCTATTGAACCAAGCAAGATAGAATCGATTTTATTTTTGCAGATTATAGGTTTTTATGTGTATATTAATCCACAAGCTGATCCAAGGTTCTATCGCTAACGGTTCAATTTCTACGTCATACTGTGTGGGGTTAACCGACTAAAAGGGATAAGTGTCCATATCTATTGAACCAAGCAAGATAGAATCGATTTTATTTTTGCAGATTATAGGTTTTTATGTGTATATTAATCCACAAGCTGATCCAAGGTTCTATCGCTAACGGTTCAATTTCTACGTCATACTGTGTGGGGTTAACCGACTAAAAGGGATAAGTGTCCATATCTATTGAACCAAGCAAGACAGAATCGATTTTATTTCTGCAGAAGGTATGTTTTTATGTGTGTATTAATCCACAAGCTGATCCACGGTTCTATCGCTAACGGTTCAATTTCTACGTCATAAAAGGGATAAGTGTCCACATCTATTGAACCAAGCAAAATAGAATCGATTTTATTTTTGCAGATTAAAGGTTTTTATGTGTATATTAATCCACAAGCTGATCCAAGGTTCTATCGCTAACGGTTCAATTTCTACGTCATACTGTGTGGGGTTAACCGACTAAAAGGGATAAGTGTCCATATCTATTGAACCAAGCAAGATAGAATCGATTTTGTTTTTGCAGATGGTAGGTTTTTATGTGTATATTAATCCACAAGCTGATCCAAGGTTCTATCGTTAACGGTTCAATTTCTACGTCCTACTGTGTGGGGTTAACCGACTAAAAGGGATAAGTGTCCACATCTATTGAACCAAGCAAGATAGAATCGAATTTGTTTTTGCAGATGATAGGTTTTTATGTGTATATTATTCCACAAGCCGATCCAAGGTTCTATCGCTAACGGTTCAATTTCTACGTCATACTGGGTGGGGTTAACCGACTAAAATGGATAAGTGTCCATATCTATTGAACCAAGCAAGATAGAATCGATTTTGTTTTTGGAGATGGTAGGTTTTTATGTATATATTAATCCACAAGCTGATCCAAGGTTCTATCGCTAACGGTTCAATTTCTACGTCATACTGTGTGGGGTTAACCGACTAAAAGGGATAAGTGTCCATATCTATTGAACCAAGCAAGATAGAATCGATTTTGTTTTTGCAGATGGTAGGTTTTTATGTGTATATTAATCCACAAGCTGATCCAAGGTTCTATCGTTAACGGTTCAATTTCTACGTCATACTGTGTGGGGTTAACCGACTAAAAGGGATAAGTGTCCATATCTATTGAACCAAGCAAGACAGAATCGATTTTATTTCTGCAGGTGGTAGGTTTTTATGTGTGTATTAATCCACAAGCGGATCCAAGCTTCTATCGCTAACGGTTCAATTTCTACGTCATAAAATGGATAAGTGTCCACATCTATTGAACCAAGCAAGATAGAATCGATTTTATTTTTGCAGATTATAGGTTTTTATGTGTATATTAATCCACAAGCTGATCCAAGGTTCTATCGCTAACGGTTCAATTTCTACGTCATACTGTGTGGGGTTAACCGACTAAAAGGGATAAGTGTCCATATCTATTGAACCAAGCAAGGTAGAATCGATTTTGTTTTTGGAGATGGTAGGTTTTTATGTATATATTAATCCACAGGCTGATCCAAGGTTCTATCATTAACGGTTCAATTTCTACGTCATACTGTGTGGGGTTAAACGACTAAAAGGGATAAGTGTCCATATCTATTGAACCAAGCAAGACAGAATCGATTTTATTTCTGCAGAAGGTATGTTTTTATGTGTGTATTAATCCACAAGCTGATCCACGGTTCTATCGCTAACGGTTCAATTTCTACGTCATAAAAGGGATAAGTGTCCACATCTATTGAACCAAGCAAAATAGAATCGATTTTATTTTTGCAGATTAAAGGTTTTTATGTGTATATTAATCCACAAGCTGATCTAAGGTTCTATCGCTAACGGTTCAATTTCTACGTCATACTGTGTGGGGTTAACCGACTAAAAGGGATAAGTGTCCATATCTATTGAACCAAGCAAGATAGAATCGATTTTGTTTTTGCAGATGGTAGGTTTTTATGTGTATATTAATCCACAAGCTGATCCAAGGTTCTATCGCTAACGGTTCAATTTCTACGTCATACTGGGTGGGGTTAACCGACTAAAAGGGATAAGTGTCCATATCTATTGAACCAAGCAAGATAGAATCGATTTTGTTTTTGCAGATGGTAGGTTTTTATGTGTATATTAATCCACAAGCTGATCCAAGGTTCTATCGTTAACGGTTCAATTTCTACGTCATACTGTGTGGGGTTAACCGACTAAAAGGGATAAGTGTCCATATCTATTGAACCAAGCAAGACAGAATCGATTTTATTTCTGCAGGTGGTAGGTTTTTATGTGTGTATTAATCCACAAGCTGATCCAAGCTTCTATCGCTAACGGTTCAATTTCTACGTCATAAAATGGATAAGTGTCCACATCTATTGAACCAAGCAAAATAGAATCGATTTTATTTTTGCAGATTATAGGTTTTTATGTGTATATTAATCCACAAGCTGATTCAAGGTTCTATCGCTAACGGTTCAATTTCTACGTCATACTGTGTGGGGTTATCCGACTAAAAGGGATAAGTGTCCATATCTATTGAACCAAGCAAGATAGAATCGATTTTATTTTTGCAGATTATAGGTTTTTATGTGTATATTTATCCACAAGCTGATCCAAGGTTCTATCGCTAACGGTTCAATTTCTACGTCATACTGTGTGGGGTTAACCGACTAAAAGGGATAAGTGTCCATATCTATTGAACCAAGCAAGATAGAATCGATTTTGTTTTTGGAGATGGTAGGTTTTTATGTGTATATTAATCCACAAGCTGATCCAAGGTTCTATCGTTAACGGTTCAATTTCTACGTCATACTGTGTGGGGTTAACCGACTAAAAGGGATAAGTGTCCATATCTATTGAACCAAGCAAGACAGAATCGATTTTATTTCTGCAGATGGTAGGTTTTTATGTGTGTATTAATCCACAAGCTGATCCAAGGTTCTATCGCTAACGGTTCAATTTCTACGTCATAAAAGGGATAAGTGTCCACATCTATTGACCCAAGCAAAATAGAATCGATTTTATTTTTGCAGATTATAGGTTTTTATGTGTATATTAATCCACAAGCTGATCCAAGGTTCTATCGCTAACGGTTCAATTTCTACGTCATACTGTGTGGGGTTAACCGACTAAAAGGGATAAGTGTCCATATCTATTGAACCAAGCAAGATAGAATCGATTTTGTTTTTGCAGATTATAGGCTTTTATGTGTATATTAATCCAAAAGCTGATCCAAGGTTCTATCGCTAACGGTTCAATTTCTACGTCATACTGGTTGGGGTTAACCGACTAAAAGGGATAAGTGTCCATATCTATTGAACCAAGCAAGATAGAATCGATTTTGTTTTTGCAGATTATAGGTTTTTATGTGTATATTAATCCGCAAGCTGATCCAAGGTTTTTTCGCTAACGGTTCAATTTCTACGTCATACTGTGTGGGGTGAACCGACTAAAAGGGATAAGTGTCCATATCTATTGAACCAAGCAAGATAGAATCGATTTTGTTTTTGCAGATGGTAGGCTTTTATGTGTATATTAATCCACAAGCTGATCCAAGGTTCTATCATTAACGGTTCAATTTCTACGTCATACTGTGTGGGGTTAACCGACTAAAAGGGATAAGTGTCCATATCTATTGAACCAAGCAAGACAGAATCGATTTTATTTCTGCAGAAGGTATGTTTTTATGTGTGTATTAATCCACAAGCTGATCCACGGTTCTATCGCTAACGGTTCAATTTCTACGTCATAAAAGGGATAAGTGTCCACATCTATTGACCCAAGCAAAATAGAATCGATTTTATTTTTGCAGATTATAGGTTTTTATGTGTATATTAATCCACAAGCTGATCCAAGGTTCTATCGCTAACGGTTCAATTTCTACGTCATACTGTGTGGGGTTAACCGACTAAAAGGGATAAGTGTCCATATCTATTGAACCAAGCAAGACAGAATCGATTTTATTTCTGCAGATGGTAGGTTTTTATGTGTATATTAATCCACAAGCTGATCCAAGGTTCTATCGCTAACGGTTCAATTTCTACGTCATAAAAGGGATAAGTGTCCACATCTATTGAACCAAGCAAAATAGAATCGATTTTATTTTTACAGATTATAGGTTTTTATGTGTATATTAATCCACAAGCTGATCCAAGGTTCTATCGCTAACGGTTCAATTTCTACGTCATACTGTGTGGGGTTAACCGACTAAAAGGGATAAGTGTCCATATCTATTGAACCAAGCAAGACAGAATCGATTTTATTTCTGCAGAAGGTATGTTTTTATGTGTGTATTAATCCACAAGCTGATCCACGGTTCTATCGCTAACGGTTCAATTTCTACGTCATAAAAGGGATAAGTGTCCACATCTATTGACCCAAGCAAAATAGAATCGATTTTATTTTTGCAGATTATAGGTTTTTATGTGTATATTAATCCACAAGCTGATCCAAGGTTCTATCGTTAACGGTTCAATTTCTACGTCATACTGGGTGGGGTTAAACGACTAAAAGGGATAAGTGTCCATATCTATTGAACCAAGCAAGACAGAATCGATTTTATTTCTGCAGAAGGTATGTTTTTATGTGTGTATTAATCCACAAGCTGATCCACGGTTCTATCGCTAACGGTTCAATTTCTACGTCATAAAAGGGATAAGTGTCCACATCTATTGACCCAAGCAAAATAGAATCGATTTTATTTTTGCAGATTATAGGTTTTTATGTGTATATTAATCCACAAGCTGATCCAAGGTTCTATCGTTAACGGTTCAATTTCTACGTCATACTGGGTGGGGTTAAACGACTAAAAGGGATAAGTGTCCATATCTATTGAACCAAGCAAGATAGAATCGATTTTGTTTTTGCAGATTATAGGCTTTTATGTGTATATTAATCCAAAAGCTGATCCAAGGTTCTATCGCTAACGGTTCAATTTCTACGTCATACTGGTTGGGGTTAACCGACTAAAAGGGATAAGTGTCCATATCTATTGAACCAAGCAAGATAGAATCGATTTTGTTTTTGCAGATTATAGGTTTTTATGTGTATATTAATCCGCAAGCTGATCCAAGGTTTTTTCGCTAACGGTTCAATTTCTACGTCATACTGTGTGGGGTGAACCGACTAAAAGGGATAAGTGTCCATATCTATTGAACCAAGCAAGATAGAATCGATTTTGTTTTTGCAGATGGTAGGCTTTTATGTGTATATTAATCCACAAGCTGATCCAAGGTTCTATCATTAACGGTTCAATTTCTACGTCATACTGTGTGGGGTTAACCGACTAAAAGGGATAAGTGTCCATATCTATTGAACCAAGCAAGACAGAATCGATTTTATTTCTGCAGATGGTAGGTTTTTATGTGTATATTAATCCACAGGCTGATCCAAGGTTCTATCATTAACGGTTCAATTTCTACGTCATACTGTGTGGGGTTAAACGACTAAAAGGGATAAGTGTCCATATCTATTGAACCAAGCAAGACAGAATCGATTTTATTTCTGCAGAAGGTATGTTTTTATGTGTGTATTAATCCACAAGCTGATCCACGGTTCTATCGCTAACGGTTCAATTTCTACGTCATAAAAGGGATAAGTGTCCACATCTATTGACCCAAGCAAAATAGAATCGATTTTATTTTTGCAGATTATAGGTTTTTATGTGTATATTAATCCACAAGCTGATCCAAGGTTCTATCGTTAACGGTTCAATTTCTACGTCATACTGGGTGGGGTTAAACGACTAAAAGGGATAAGTGTCCATATCTATTGAACCAAGCAAGATAGAATCGATTTTGTTTTTGCAGATTATAGGCTTTTATGTGTATATTAATCCAAAAGCTGATCCAAGGTTCTATCGCTAACGGTTCAATTTCTACGTCATACTGGTTGGGGTTAACCGACTAAAAGGGATAAGTGTCCATATCTATTGAACCAAGCAAGATAGAATCGATTTTGTTTTTGCAGATTATAGGTTTTTATGTGTATATTAATCCGCAAGCTGATCCAAGGTTTTTTCGCTAACGGTTCAATTTCTACGTCATACTGTGTGGGGTGAACCGACTAAAAGGGATAAGTGTCCATATCTATTGAACCAAGCAAGATAGAATCGATTTTGTTTTTGCAGATGGTAGGCTTTTATGTGTATATTAATCCACAAGCTGATCCAAGGTTCTATCATTAACGGTTCAATTTCTACGTCATACTGTGTGGGGTTAACCGACTAAAAGGGATAAGTGTCCATATCTATTGAACCAAGCAAGACAGAATCGATTTTATTTCTGCAGATGGTAGGTTTTTATGTGTATATTAATCCACAAGCTGATCCAAGGTTCTATCGCTAACGGTTCAATTTCTACGTCATAAAAGGGATAAGTGTCCACATCTATTGAACCAAGCAAAATAGAATCGATTTTATTTTTACAGATTATAGGTTTTTATGTGTATATTAATCCACAAGCTGATCCAAGGTTCTATCGCTAACGGTTCAATTTCTACGTCATACTGTGTGGGGTTAACCGACTAAAAGGGATAAGTGTCCATATCTATTGAACCAAGCAAGATAGAATCGATTTTGTTTTTGCAGATGATAGGTTTTTATGTGTATATTAATCCACAAGCCGATCCAAGGTTCTATCGCTAACGGTTCTATTTCTACGTCATACTGGGTGGGGTTAACCGACTAATAGGGATAAGTGTCTATATCTATTGAACCAAGCAAGGTAGAATCGAATTTATTTTTGCAGATGGTAGGTTTTTATGTGCATATTAATCCACAAGCTGATCCAAGGTTCTATCGCTAACGGTTCAATTTCTACGTCAAACTGGGTGAGGTTAACCGACTAAAAGGGATAAGTGTCCATATCTATTGAACCAAGCAAGACAGAATCGATTTTATTTTTGCAGATGGTAGGCTTTTATGTGTATATTAATCCAAAAGCTGACCCAAGGTTCTATCGCTAACGGTTCAATTTCTACGTCATACTGGGTGGGGTTAACCGACTAAAAGGGATAAGTGTCCATATCTATTGAACCAAGCAAGATAGAATCGATTTTGTTTTTGCATATGATAGGTTTTTACGTGTATATTAATCCACAAGCCCACCCAAGGTTCTATCGCTAACGGTTCAATTTCTACGTCATACTGGGTGGGGTTAACCGACTAATAGGGATAAGTGTCTATATCTATTGAACCAAGCAAGGTAGAATCGAATTTATTTTTGCAGATGGTAGGCTTTTATGTGTATATTAATCCAAAAGCTGACCCAAGGTTCTATCGCTAACGGTTCAATTTCTACGTCATACTGTGTGGGGTTAACCGACTAAAAGGGATAAGTGTCCATATCTATTGAACCAAGCAAGACAGAATCGATTTTATTTCTGCAGGTGGTAGGTTTTTATGTGTGTATTAATCCACAAGCTGATCCAAGCTTCTATCGCTAACGGTTCAATTTCTACGTCATAAAATGGATAAGTGTCCACATCTATTGAACCAAGCAAAATAGAATCGATTTTATTTTTGCAGATTATAGGTTTTTATGTGTATATTAATCCACAAGCTGATTCAAGGTTCTATCGCTAACGGTTCAATTTCTACGTCATACTGTGTGGGGTTATCCGACTAAAAGGGATAAGTGTCCATATCTATTGAACCAAGCAAGATAGAATCGATTTTATTTTTGCAGATTATAGGTTTTTATGTGTATATTTATCCACAAGCTGATCCAAGGTTCTATCGCTAACGGTTCAATTTCTACGTCATACTGTGTGGGGTTAACCGACTAAAAGGGATAAGTGTCCATATCTATTGAACCAAGCAAGATAGAATCGATTTTGTTTTTGGAGATGGTAGGTTTTTATGTGTATATTAATCCACAAGCTGATCCAAGGTTCTATCGTTAACGGTTCAATTTCTACGTCATACTGTGTGGGGTTAACCGACTAAAAGGGATAAGTGTCCATATCTATTGAACCAAGCAAGACAGAATCGATTTTATTTCTGCAGATGGTAGGTTTTTATGTGTGTATTAATCCACAAGCTGATCCAAAGTTCTATCGCTAACGGTTCAATTTCTACGTCATAAAAGGGATAAGTGTCCACATCTATTGAACCAAGCAAAATAGAATCGATTTTATTTTTGCAGATTATAGGTTTTTATGTGTATATTAATCCACAAGCTGATCCAAGGCTCTATCGCTAACGGTTCAATTTCTACATCATACTGTGTGGGGTTAACCGACTAAAAGGGATAAGTGTCCATATCTATTGAACCAAGCAAGATAGAATCGATTTTGTTTTTGCGGATGGTAGGTTTTTATGTGTATATTAATCCACAAGCTGATCCAAGGTTCTATCGTTAACGGTTCAATTTCTACGTCATACTGGGTGGGGTTAAACGACTAAAAGGGATAAGTGTCCATATCTATTGAACCAAGCAAGATAGAATCGATTTTGTTTTTGCAGATTATAGGCTTTTATGTGTATATTAATCCAAAAGCTGATCCAAGGTTCTATCGCTAACGGTTCAATTTCTACGTCATACTGGTTGGGGTTAACCGACTAAAAGGGATAAGTGTCCATATCTATTGAACCAAGCAAGATAGAATCGATTTTGTTTTTGCAGATTATAGGTTTTTATGTGTATATTAATCCGCAAGCTGATCCAAGGTTTTTTCGCTAACGGTTCAATTTCTACGTCATACTGTGTGGGGTGAACCGACTAAAAGGGATAAGTGTCCATATCTATTGAACCAAGCAAGATAGAATCGATTTTGTTTTTGCAGATGGTAGGCTTTTATGTGTATATTAATCCACAAGCTGATCCAAGGTTCTATCATTAACGGTTCAATTTCTACGTCATACTGTGTGGGGTTAACCGACTAAAAGGGATAAGTGTCCATATCTATTGAACCAAGCAAGACAGAATCGATTTTATTTCTGCAGATGGTAGGTTTTTATGTGTATATTAATCCACAAGCTGATCCAAGGTTCTATCGCTAACGGTTCAATTTCTACGTCATAAAAGGGATAAGTGTCCACATCTATTGAACCAAGCAAAATAGAATCGATTTTATTTTTACAGATTATAGGTTTTTATGTGTATATTAATCCACAAGCTGATCCAAGGTTCTATCGCTAACGGTTCAATTTCTACGTCATACTGTGTGGGGTTAACCGACTAAAAGGGATAAGTGTCCATATCTATTGAACCAAGCAAGATAGAATCGATTTTGTTTTTGCAGATGATAGGTTTTTATGTGTATATTAATCCACAAGCCGATCCAAGGTTCTATCGCTAACGGTTCTATTTCTACGTCATACTGGGTGGGGTTAACCGACTAATAGGGATAAGTGTCTATATCTATTGAACCAAGCAAGGCAGAATCGAATTTATTTTTGCAGATGGTAGGTTTTTATGTGCATATTAATCCACAAGCTGATCCAAGGTTCTATCGCTAACGGTTCAATTTCTACGTCAAACTGGGTGAGGTTAACCGACTAAAAGGGATAAGTGTCCATATCTATTGAACCAAGCAAGACAGAATCGATTTTATTTTTGCAGATGGTAGGCTTTTATGTGTATATTAATCCAAAAGCTGACCCAAGGTTCTATCGCTAACGGTTCAATTTCTACGTCATACTGGGTGGGGTTAACCGACTAAAAGGGATAAGTGTCCATATCTATTGAACCAAGCAAGATAGAATCGATTTTGTTTTTGCATATGATAGGTTTTTACGTGTATATTAATCCACAAGCCCACCCAAGGTTCTATCGCTAACGGTTCAATTTCTACGTCATACTGGGTGGGGTTAACCGACTAATAGGGATAAGTGTCTATATCTATTGAACCAAGCAAGGTAGAATCGAATTTATTTTTGCAGATGGTAGGCTTTTATGTGCATATTAATACACAAGCTGATCCAAGGTTCTATCACTAACGGTTCAATTTCTACGTCAAACTGGGTGAGGTTAACCAACTAAAAGGGATAAGTGTCCATATCTATTGAACCAAGCAAGACAGAATCGATTTTGTTTTTGCAGATTATAGGTTTTTATGTGTATATTAATCCACAAGCTGATCCAAGGTTTTTTCGCTAACGGTTCAATTTCTACGTCATACTGTGTGGGGTTAACCGACTAAAAGGGATAAGTGTCCATATCTATTGAACCAAGCAAGATAGAATCGATTTTGTTTTTGGAGATGGTAGGTTTTTATGTGTATATTAATCCACAAGCTGATCCAAGGTTCTATCGTTAACGGTTCAATTTCTACGTCATACTGTGTGGGGTTAACCGACTAAAAGGGATAAGTGTCCATATCTATTGAACCAAGCAAGACAGAATCGATTTTATTTCTGCAGATGGTAGGTTTTTATGTGTGTATTAATCCACAAGCTGATCCAAGGTTCTATCGCTAACGGTTCAATTTCTACGTCATAAAAGGGATAAGTGTCCACATCTATTGAACCAAGCAAAATAGAATCGATTTTATTTTTGCAGATTATAAGTTTTTATGTGTATATTAATCCACAGGCTGATCAAAGGCTCTATCGCTAACGGTTCAATTTCTACATCATACTGTGTGGGGTTAACCGACTAAAAGGGATAAGTGTCCATATCTATTGAACCAAGCAAGATAGAATCGATTTTGTTTTTGCGGATGGTAGGTTTTTATGTGTGTATTAATCCACAAGATGATCCAAGGTTCTATCGTTAACGGTTCAATTTCTACGTCATACTGGGTGGGGTTAAACGACTAAAAGGGATAAGTGTCCATATCTATTGAACCAAGCAAGATAGAATCGATTTTGTTTTTGCAGATTATAGGCTTTTATGTGTATATTAATCCAAAAGCTGATCCAAGGTTCTATCGCTAACGGTTCAATTTCTACGTCATACTGGTTGGGGTTAACCGACTAAAAGGGATAAGTGTCCATATCTATTGAACCAAGCAAGATAGAATCGATTTTGTTTTTGCAGATTATAGGTTTTTATGTGTATATTAATCCGCAAGCTGATCCAAGGTTTTTTCGCTAACGGTTCAATTTCTACGTCATACTGTGTGGGGTGAACCGACTAAAAGGGATAAGTGTCCATATCTATTGAACCAAGCAAGATAGAATCGATTTTGTTTTTTGCAGATGGTAGGCTTTTATGTGTATATTAATCCACAAGCTGATCCAAGGTTCTATCATTAACGGTTCAATTTCTACGTCATACTGTGTGGGGTTAACCGACTAAAAGGGATAAGTGTCCATATCTATTGAACCAAGCAAGACAGAATCGATTTTATTTCTGCAGATGGTAGGTTTTTATGTGTATATTAATCCACAAGCTGATGCAAGGTTCTATCGCTAACGGTTCAATTTCTACGTCATAAAAGGGATAAGTGTCCACATCTATTGAACCAAGCAAAATAGAATCGATTTTATTTTTGCAGATTATAGGTTTTTATGTGTATATTAATCCACAAGCTGATCCAAGGTTCTATCGCTAACGGTTCAATTTCTACGTCATACTGTGTGGGGTTAACCGACTAAAAGGGATAAGTGTCCATATCTATTGAACCAAGCAAGATAGAATCGATTTTGTTTTTGCAGATGATAGGTTTTTTATGTGTATATTAATCCACAAGCCGATCCAAGGTTCTATCGCTAACGGTTCAATTTCTACGTCATACTGGGTGGGGTTAACCGACTAATAGGGATAAGTGTCTATATCTATTGAACCAGCAAGGTAGAATCGAATTTATTTTTGCAGATGGTAGGTTTTTATGTGCATATTAATCCACAAGCTGATCCAAGGTTCTATCGCTAACGGTTCAATTTCTACGTCAAACTGGGTGAGGTTAACCGACTAAAAGGATAAGTGTCCATATCTATTGAACCAAGCAAGACAGAATCGATTTTATTTTTGCAGATGGTAGGCTTTTATGTGTATATTAATCCAAAAGCTGACCCAAGGTTCTATCGCTAACGGTTCAATTTCTACGTCATACTGGGTGGGTTAACCGACTAAAAGGGATAAGTGTCCATATCTATTGAACCAAGCAAGATAGAATCGATTTTGTTTTTGCATATGATAGGTTTTTACGTGTATATTAATCCACAAGCCCACCCAAGGTTCTATCGCTAACGGTTCAATTTGTACGTCATACTGGGTGGGGGTTAACCGGCTAATAGGGATAAGTGTCTATATCTATTGAACCAAGCAAGGTAGAATCGAATTTATTTTTGCAGATGGTATGTTTTTATGTGCATATTAATCCACAAGCTGATCCAATGTTCTATCGCTAACGGTTCAATTTCTACGTCATACTGTGTGGGGTTAACCGACTAAAAGGGATAAGTGTCCATATCTATTGAACCAAGCAAGACAGAATCGATTTTGTTTTTGCAGATTATAGGTTTTTATGTGTATATTAATCCACAAGCTGATCCAAGGTTTTTTCGCTAACGGTTCAATTTCTACGTCATACTGTGTGGGGTTAACCGACTAAAAGGATAAGTGTCCATATCTATTGAACCAAGCAAGATAGAATCGATTTTGTTTTTGCAAATTATAGGTTTTTATGTGTATATTAATCCACAAGCTGATCCAAGGTTTTTTCGCTAACGGTTCAATTTCTACGTCATACTGTGTGGGGTTAACCGACTAAAAGGGATAAGCGTCCATATCTATTGAACCAAGCAAAATAGAATCGATTTTGTTTTTGCAGATGGTAGGTTTTTATGTGTATATTAATCCACAAGCTGATCCAAGGTTCTATCATTAACGGTTCAAGTTCTACGTCATACTGTGTGGGGTTAACCGACTAAATGGGATAAGTGTCCATATCTATTGAACCAAGCAAGACAGAATCGATTTTATTTTCTGCAGATGGTAGGTTTTTATGTGTATATTAATCCACAAGCTGATCCAAGGTTCTATCGATAACGGTTCAATTTCTACGTCATACTGTGTGGGGTTAACCGACCTAAAAGGGATAAGTGTCCATATCTATTGAACCAAGAAAGACAGAAATCGATTTTATTTCTGCAGATGGTAGGTTTTTATGTGTATATTAATCCACAAGCTGATCCAAGGTTCTATCGTTAACGGTTCAATTTCTACGTCATACTGTGTTAACCGACTAAAAGGGATAAGTGTCCATATCTATTGAACCAAGCAAGATAGAATCGATTTTGTTTTTGCAGATGGTAGGTTTTTATGTGTATATTAATCCACAAGCTGATCCAAGGTTCTATCGTTAACGGTTCAATTTCTACGTCATTACTGGGTGGGGTTAACCGACTAAAATGGATAAGTGTCCATATCTATTGAACCAAGCAAGATAGAATCGATTTTGTTTTTGCAGATGGTAGGTTTTTATGTGTATATTAATCCACAAGCTGATCCAAGGTTCTATCGTTAACGGTTCAATTTCTACGTCATACTGTGTGGGGTTAACCGACTAAAAGGGATAAGTGTCCATATCTATTGAACCAAGCAAGACAGAATCGATTTTTATTTCTGCAGGTGGTAGGTTTTTATGTGTGTATTAATCCACAAGCTGATCCAAGCTTCTATCGCTAACGGTTCAATTTCTACGTCATAAAATGGATAAGTGTCCACATCTATTGAACCAAGCAAGATAGAATCGATTTTATTTTTGCAGATTATAGGTTTTTATGTGTATATAATCCACAAGCTGATCCAAGGTTCTATCGCTAACGGTTCAATTTCTACGTCATACTGTGTGGGGTTAACCGACTAAAAGGGATAAGTGTCCATATCTATTGAACCAAGCAAGGTAGAATCGATTTTGTTTTTGGAGATGGTAGGTTTTTATGTATATATTAATCCACAAGCTGATCCAAGGTTCTATCATTAACGGTTCAATTTCTACGTCATACTGTGTGGGGTTAACCGACTAAAAGGGATAAGTGTCCATATCTATTGAACCAAGCAAGACAGAATCGATTTTATTTCTGCAGAAGGTATGTTTTTATGTGTGTATTAATCCACAAGCTGATCCACGGTTCTATCGCTAACGGTTCAATTTCTACGTCATAAAAGGGATAAGTGTCCACATCTATTGAACCAAGCAAAATAGAATCGATTTTATTTTTGCAGATTAAAGGTTTTTATGTGTATATTAATCCACAAGCTGATCCAAGGTTCTACCGCTAACGGTTCAATTTCTACGTCATACTGTGTGGGGTTAACCGACTAAAAGGGATAAGTGTCCATATCTATTGAACCAAGCAAGATAGAATCGATTTTGTTTTTGCAGATGGTAGGTTTTTATGTGTATATTAATCCACAAGCTGATCCAAGGTTCTATCGTTAACGGTTCAATTTCTACGTCATACTGGGTGGGGGTTAAACGACTAAAAGGGATAAGTGTCCATATCTATTGAACCAAGCAAGATAGAATCGAATTTGTTTTTGCAGATGATAGGTTTTTATGTGTATATTAATCCACAAGCTGATCCAAGGTTCTATCGCTAACGGTTTCAATTTCTACGTCATACTGGGTAGGGTTAACCGACTAAAAGGGATAAGTGTCCATATCTATTGAACCAAGCAAGATAGAATCGATTTTGTTTTTGCAGATGGTAGGTTTTTATGTGTATATTAATCCACAAGCTGATCCAAGGTTCTATCGTTAACGGTTCAATTTCTACGTCATACTGTGTGGGGTTAACCGACTAAAAGGGATAAGTGTCCATATCTATTGAACCAAGCAAGACAGAATCGATTTTATTTCTGCAGGTGGTAGGTTTTTATGTGTGTATTAATCCACAAGCTGATCCAAGCTTCTATCGCTAACGGTTCAATTTCTACGTCATAAAATGGATAAGTGTCCACATCTATTGAACCAAGCAAAATAGAATCGATTTTATTTTTGCAGATTATAGGTTTTTATGTGTATATTAATCCACAAGCTGATTCAAGGTTCTATCGCTAACGGTTCAATTTCTACGTCATACTGTGTGGGGTTAACCGACTAAAAGGGATAAGTGTCCATATCTATTGAACCAAGCAAGATAGAATCGATTTTATTTTTGCAGATTATAGGTTTTTATGTGTGTATTAATCCACAAGCTGATCCAAGGTTCTATCATTAACGGTTCAATTTCTACGTCATACTGTGTGGGGTTAACCGACTAAAAGGGATAAGTGTCCATATCTATTGAACCAAGCAAGACAGAATCGATTTTATTTCTGCAGATGGTAGGTTTTTATGTGTGTATTAATCCACAAGCTGATCCAAGGTTCTATCGCTAACGGTTCAATTTCTACGTCATAAAAGGGATAAGTGTCCACATCTATTGAACCAAGCAAAATAGAATCGATTTTATTTTTGCAGATTATAGGTTTTTATGTGTATATTAATCCACAAGCTGATCCAAGGTTCTATCGCTAACGGTTCAATTTTCTACATCATACTGTGTGGGGTTAACCGACTAAAAGGGATAAGTGTCCATATCTATTGAACCAAGCAAGATAGAATCGATTTTGTTTTTGCAGATTATAGGTTTTTTATGTGTATATTAATCCGCAAGCTGATCCAAGGTTTTTTCGCTAACGGTTCAATTTCTACGTCATACTGTGTGGGGTGAACCGACTAAAAGGGATAAGTGTCCATATCTATTGAACCAAGCAAGATAGAATCGATTTTGTTTTTGCAGATGGTAGGCTTTTATGTGTATATTAATCCACAAGCTGATCCAAGGTTCTACCATTAACGGTTCAATTTCTACGTCATACTGTGTGGGGTTAACCCACAAGGGATAAGTGTCCACATCTATTGAACCAAGCAAAATAGAATCGATTTTATTTTTGCAGATTATAGGTTTTTATGTGTATATTAATCCACAAGCTGATCCAAGGTTCTATCGCTAACGGTTCAATTTCTACATCATACTGTGTGGGGTTAACCGACTAAAAGGGATAAGTGTCCATATCTATTGAACCAAGCAAGATAGAATCGATTTTGTTTTTGCGGATGGTAGGTTTTTATGTGTATATTAATCCACAAGCTGATCCAAGGTTCTATCGTTAACGGTTCAATTTCTACGTCATACTGGGTGGGGTTAAACGACTAAAAGGGATAAGTGTCCATATCTATTGAACCAAGCAAGATAGAATCGATTTTGTTTTTGCAGATTATAGGCTTTTATGTGTATATTAATCCAAAAGCTGATCCAAGGTTCTATCGCTAACGGTTCAATTTCTACGTCATACTGGTTGGGGTTAACCGACTAAAAGGGATAAGTGTCCATATCTATTGAACCAAGCAAGATAGAATCGATTTTGTTTTTGCAGATTATAGGTTTTTATGTGTATATTAATCCGCAAGCTGATCCAAGGTTTTTTCGCTAACGGTTCAATTTCTACGTCATACTGTGTGGGGTGAACCGACTAAAAGGGATAAGTGTCCATATCTATTGAACCAAGCAAGATAGAATCGATTTTGTTTTTGCAGATGGTAGGCTTTTATGTGTATATTAATCCACAAGCCGACCCAAGGTTCTATCATTAACGGTTCAATTTCTACGTCATACTGTGTGGGGTTAACCGACTAAAAGGGATAAGTGTCCATATCTATTGAACCAAGCAAGACAGAATCGATTTTATTTCTGCAGATGGTAGGTTTTTATGTGTGTATTAATCCACAAGCTGATCCAAGGTTCTATCGCTAACGGTTCAATTTCTACGTCATAAAAGGTATAAGTGTCCACATCTATTGAACCAAGCAAAATAGAATCGATTTTATTTTTGCAGATTATAGGTTTTTATGTGTATATTAATCCACAAGCTGATCCAAGGTTCTATCGCTAACGGTTCAATTTCTACGTCATACTGTGTGGGGTTAACCGACTAAAAGGGATAAGTGTCCATATCTATTGAACCAAGCAAGATAGAATCGATTTTGTTTTTGCAGATGATAGGTTTTTATGTGTATATTAATCCACAAGCCGATCCAAGGTTCTATCGCTAACGGTTCAATTTCTACGTCATACTGGGTGGGGTTAACCGACTAATAGGGATAAGTGTCTATATCTATTGAACCAAGCAAGGTAGAATCGAATTTATTTTTGCAGATGGTAGGTTTTTATGTGCATATTAATCCACAAGCTGATCCAAGGTTCTATCGCTAACGGTTCAATTTCTACGTCAAACTGGGTGAGGTTAACCGACTAAAAGGGATAAGTGTCCATATCTATTGAACCAAGCAAGACAGAATCGATTTTATTTTTGCAGATGGTAGGCTTTTATGTGTATATTAATCCAAAAGCTGACCCAAGGTTCTATCGCTAACGGTTTAATTTCTACGTCATACTGGGTGGGGTTAACCGACTAAAAGGGATAAGTGTCCATATCTATTGAACCAAGCAAGATAGAATCGATTTTGTTTTTGCATATGATAGGTTTTTACGTGTATATTAATCCACAAGCCCACCCAAGGTTCTATCGCTAACGGTTCAATTTCTACGTCATACTGGGTGGGGTTAACCGACTAATAGGGATAAGTGTCTATATCTATTGAACCAAGCAAGGTAGAATCGAATTTATTTTTGCAGATGGTAGGCTTTTATGTGTGTATTAATCCACAAGCTGATTCAAGGTTCTATCGCTAACGGTTCAATTTCTACGTCATAAAAGGGATAAGTGTCCACATCTATTGAACCAAGCAAAATAGAATCGATTTTATTTTTGCAGATTATAGGTTTTTATGTGTATATTAATCCACAAGCTGATCCAAGGTTCTATCGCTAACGGTTCAATTTCTACATCATACTATGTGGGGTTAACCGACTAAAAGGGATAAGTGTCCATATCTATTGAACCAAGCAAGATAGAATCGATTTTGTTTTTGCGGATGGTAGGTTTTTATGTGTATATTAATCCACAAGCTGATCCAAGGTTCTATCGTTAACGGTTCAATTTCTACGTCATACTGGGTGGGGTTAAACGACTAAAAGGGATAAGTGTCCATATCTATTGAACCAAGCAAGATAGAATCGATTTTGTTTTTGCAGATTATAGGCTTTTATGTGTATATTAATCAAAAAGCTGATCCAAGGTTCTATCGCTAACGGTTCAATTTCTACGTCATACTGGTTGGGGTTAACCGGCTAAAAGGTATAAGTGTCCATATCTATTGAACCAAGCAAGATAGAATCGATTTTGTTTTTGCAGATTATAGGTTTTTATGTGTATATTAATCCGCAAGCTGATCCAAGGTTTTTTCGCTAACGGTTCAATTTCTACGTCATACTGTGTGGGGTGAACCGACTAAAAGGGATAAGTGTCCATATCTATTGAACCAAGCAAGATAGAATCGATTTTGTTTTTGCATATGGTAGGCTTTTATGTGTATATTAATCCACAAGCTGATCCAAGGTTCTATCATTAACGGTTCAATTTCTACGTCATACTGTGTGGGGTGAACCGACTAAAAGGGATAAGTGTCCATATCTATTGAACCAAGCAAGATAGAATCGATTTTGTTTTTGCAGATGGTAGGCTTTTATGTGTATATTAATCCACAAGCTGATCCAAGGTTCTATCATTAACGGTTCAATTTCTACGTCATACTGTGTGGGGTTAACCGACTAAAAGGGATAAGTGTCCATATCTATTGAACCAAGCAAGATAGAATCGATTTTGTTTTTGCAGATGATAGGTTTTTATGCGTATATTAATCCACAAGTCGATCCAAGGTTCTATCGCTAACGGTTCAATTTCTACGTCATACTGGGTGGGGTTAACCGACTAATAGGGATAAGTGTCTATATCTATTGAACCAAGCAAGGTAGAATCGAATTTATTTTTGCAGATGGTAGGTTTTTATGTGCATATTAATCCACAAGCTGATCCAAGGTTCTATCGCTAACGGTTCAATTTCTACGTCAAACTGGGTGAGGTTAACCGACTAAAAGGGATAAGTGTCCATATCTATTGAACCAAGCAAGACAGAATCGATTTTATTTTTGCAGATGGTAGGCTTTTATGTGTATATTAATCCAAAAGCTGACCCAAGGTTCTATCGCTAACGGTTAAATTTCTACGTCATACTGGGTGGGGTTAACCGACTAAAAGGGATAAGTGTCCATATCTATTGAACCAAGCAAGATAGAATCGATTTTGTTTTTGCAGATGATAGGTTTTTACGTGTATATTAATCCACAAGCCCACCCAAGGTTCTATCGCTAACGGTTCAATTTCTACGTCATACTGGGTGGGGTTAACCGACTAATAGGGATAAGTGTCTATATCTATTGATCCAAGCAAGGTAGAATCGAATTTATTTTTGCAGATGGTAGGCTTTTATGTGCATATTAATACACAAGCTGATCCAAGGTTCTACCACTAACGGTTCAATTTCTACGTCAAACTGGGTGAGGTTAACCAACTAAAAGGGATAAGTGTCCATATCTATTGAACCAAGCAAGACAGAATCGATTTTGTTTTTGCAGATTATAGGTTTTTATGTGTATATTAATCCACAAGCTGATCCAAGGTTTTTTCGCTAACGGTTCAATTTCTACGTCATACTGTGTGGGGTTAACCGACTAAAAGGGATAAGCGTCCATATCTATTGAACCAAGCAAAATAGAATCGATTTTGTTTTTGCAGATGGTAGGTTTTTATGTGTATATTAATCCACAAGCTGATCCAAGGTTCTATCATTAACGGTTCAATTTCTACGTCATACTGTGTGGGGTTAACCGACTAAAAGGGATAAGTGTCCATATCTATTGAACCAAGCAAGACAGAATCGATTTTATTTCTGCAGATGGTAGATTTTTATGTGCATATTAATCCACAAGCTGATCCAAGGTTCTATCGCTAACGGTTCAATTTCTACGTCATACTGTGTGGGGTTAACCGACTAAAAGGGATAAGTGTCCATATCTATTGAACCAAGCTAGATAGAATCGATTTTGTTTTTGCAGATGATAGGTTTTTATGTGTATATTAATCCACAAGCCGATCCAAGGTTCTATCGCTAACGGTTCAATTTCTACGTCATACTGGGTGGGGTTAACCGACTAAAAGGGATAAGTGTCCATATCTATTGAACCAAGCAAGACAGAATTGATTTTATTTCTGCAGATGGTAGGTTTTTATGTGTGTATTAATCCACAAGCTGATCCAAGGTTCTATCGCTAACGGTTCAATTTATACGTCATAAAAGGGATAAGTGTCCACATCTATTGAACCAAGCAAAATAGAATCGATTTTATTTTTACAGATTATAGGTTTTTATGTGTATATTAATCCACAAGCTGATCCAAGGTTCTATCGCTAACGGTTCAATTTCTACGTCATACTGTGTGGGGTTAACCGACTAAAAGGGATAAGTGTCCATATCTATTGAACCAAGCTAGATAGAATCGATTTTGTTTTAGCAGATGATAGGTTTTTATGTGTATTAATCCACAAGCTGATCCAAGGTTCTATCGCTAACGGTTCAATTTCTACGTCATACTGTGTGGGGTTAACCGACTAAAAGGGATAAGTGTCCATATCTATTGAACCAAGCTAGATAGAATCGATTTTGTTTTTGCAGATGATAGGTTTTTATGTGTGCATTAATCCACAAGCCGATCCAAGGTTCTATCGCTAACGGTTCAATTTCTACGTCATACTGGGTGGGGTTAACCGACTAATAGGGATAAGTGTCTATATCTATTGAACCAAGCAAGGTAGAATCGAATTTATTTTTGCAGATGGTTGGTTTTTATGTGCAATTTATTCCACAAGCTGATCCAAGGTTCTATCGCTAACGGTTCAATTTCTACGTCAAACTGGGTGGGGTTAACCGACTAAAAGGGATAAGTGTCCATATCTATTGAACCAAGCAAGACAGAATCGATTTTATTTTTGCAGACGGTAGGTTTTTATGTGTATATTAATCCACAAGCCGATCCAAGGTTCTATCGTTAACGGTTCAATTTCTACGTCATACTGTGTGGGGTTAACCGACTAAAAGGGATAAGTGTGCATATCTATTGAACCAAGCAAGACAGAATTGATTTTATTTCTGCGGATGGTAGGTTTTTATGTGTGTATTAATCCACAAGCTGATTCAAGGTTCTATCGCTAACGGTTCAATTTCTACTTCATACTGGGTGGGGTTATCCGACTAAAAGGGATAAGTGTCCATATCTATTGAACCAAGCAAGATAGAATCGATTTTATTTTTGCAGATTATAGGTTTTTAAGTGTATATTAATCCGCAAGCTGATCCAAGGTTCTATCGTTAACGGTTCAATTTCTACGTCCTACCGTGCGGGGTTAACCGACTAAAAGGGATAAGTGTCCATATCTATTGAACCAAGCAAGATAGAATCGAATTTGTTTTTGCAGATGATAGGTTTTTATGTTTATATTAATCCACAAGCTGATCCAAGGTTCTATCGCTAACGGTTCAATTTCTACGTCATACTGGGTGGGGTTAACCGACTAAAAGGGATAAGTGTCCACATCTATTGAACCAAGCAAGATAGAATCGATTTTGTTTTTGCAGATGGTAGGTTTTTATGTGTATATTAATCCACAAGCCGATCCAAGGTTCTATCGCTAACCGTTCAATTTCTACGTCATACTGGGTGGGGTAAACCGACTAAAAGGGATAAGTGTCCATATCTATTGAACCAAGCAAGATAGAATCGATTTTATTTTTGCAGATTATAGGTTTTTATGTGTATATTAATCCACAAGCTGATCCAAGGTTTTTTCGCTAACGGTTCAATTTCTACGTCATACTGTGTGGGGTTAACCGACTAAAAGGGATAAGTGTCCATATCTATTGAACCAAGCAAGATAGAATCGATTTTGTTTTTGCAGATGGTAGTTTTTTATGTGTATATTAATCCACAAGCTGATCCAAGATTCTATCGCTAACGGTTCAATTTCTACGTCATACTGGGTGGGGTTAACCGACTAAAAGGGATAAGTGTCCATATCTATTGAACCAAGCAAGATAGAATCGATTTTGTTTTTGCAGATGGTAGGTTTTTATGTGTATATTAATCCCCAAGCTGATCCAAGATTCTATCGTTAACGTTTCAATTTCTACGTCATACTGTGTGGGGTTATCCGACTAAAAGGGAGAAGTGTCCATATCTATTGAACCAAGCAAGATAGAATCGATTTTATTTTTGCAGGCGGTAGGTTTTTATGTGTATATTAATCCACAAGCCGATCCAAGGTTCTATCGTTAACGGTTCAATTTCTACGTCATACTGTGTGGGGTTAACCGACTAAAAGGGATAAGTGTCCATATCTATTGAACCAAGCAAGATAGAATCGATTTTATTTTTGCAGATTATAGGTTTTTAAGTGTATATTAATCCACGAGATGATCAAAGGTTCTATCGTTAACGGTTAAATTTCTACGTCCTACCGTGTGGGGTTAAACGACTAAAAGGGATAAGTGTCCATATCTATTGAACCAAGCAAGATAGAATCGATTTTGTTTTTGCAGACGGTAGGTTTTTATGTGTATATTAATCCACAAGCCGATCCAAGGTTCTATCGTTAACGGTTCAATTTCTACGTCATACTGTGTGGGGTTAACCGACTAAAAGGGATAAGTGTCCATATCTATTGAACCAAGCAAGACAGAATTGATTTTATTTCTGCAGATGGTAGGTTTTTATGTGTGTATTAATCCACAAGCTGATCCAAGGTTCTATCGCTAACGGTTCAATTTCTACTTCATACTGGGTGGGGTTATCCGACTAAAAGGGATAAGTGTCCATATCTATTGAACCAAGCAAGATAGAATCGATTTTATTTTTGCAGATTATAGGTTTTTAAGTGTATATTAATCCACAAGATGATCAAAGGTTCTATCGTTAACGGTTAAATTTCTACGTCCTCCCGTGTGGGGTTAAACGACTAAAAGGGATAAGTGTCCATATCTATTGAACCAAGCAAGATAGAATCGATTTTGTTTTTGCAGACGGTAGGTTTTTATGTGTATATTAATCCACAAGCCGATCCAAGGTTCTATCGTTAACGGTTCAATTTCTACGTCACACTGTGTGGGGTTAACCGACTAAAAGGGATAAGTGTCCATATCTATTGAACCAAGCAAGACAGAATTGATTTTATTTCTGCAGATGGTAGGTTTTTATGTGTGTATTAATCCACAAGCTTATCCAAGGTTCTATCGTTAACGGTTCAATTTCTACGTCATACTGTGTGGGGTTAACCGACTAAAAGGGATAAGTGTCCATATCTATTGAACCAAGCAAGACAGAATCGATTTTATTTCTGCAGGTGGTAGGTTTTTATGTGTGTATTAATCCACAAGCTGATCCAAGCTTCTATCGCTAACGGTTCAATTTCTACGTCATAAAATGGATAAGTGTCCACATCTATTGAACCAAGCAAAATAGAATCGATTTTATTTTTGCAGATTATATGTTTTTATGTGTATATTAATCCACAAGCTGATTCAAGGTTCTATCGCTAACGGTTCAATTTCTACGTCATACTGTGTGGGGTTAACCGACTAAAAGGGATAAGTGTCCATATCTATTGAACCAAGCAAGACAGAATTGATTTTATTTCTGCAGATGGTAGGTTTATATGTGTGTATTAATCCACAAGCTGATCCAAGGTTCTATCGCTAACGGTTCAATTTCTACTTCATACTGGGTGGGGTTATCCGACTAAAAGGGATAAGTGTCCATATCTATTGAACCAAGCAAGATAGAATCGATTTTATTTTTGCAGATTATAGGTTTTTAAGTGTATATTAATCCACAAGCTGATCCAAGGTTCTATCGTTAACGGTTAAATTTCTACGTCCTACCGTGTGGGGTTAACCGACTAAAAGGGATAAGTGTCCATATCTATTGAACCAAGCAAGATAGAATCGATTTTGTTTTTGCAGACGGTAGGTTTTTATGTGTATATTAATCCACAAGCCGATCCAAGGTTCTATCGTTAACGGTTCAATTTCTACGTCATACTGTGTGGGGTTAACCGACTAAAAGGGATAAGTGTCCATATCTATTGAACCAAGCAAGACAGAATTGATTTTATTTCTGCAGATGGTAGGTTTTTATGTGTGTATTAATCCACAAGCTTATCCAAGGTTCTATCGTTAACGGTTCAATTTCTACGTAATACTGTGTGGGGTTAACCGACTAAAAGGGATTAGTGTCCATATCTATTGAACCAAGCAAGACAGAATCGATTTTATTTCTGCAGGTGGTAGGTTTTTATGTGTGTATTAATCCACAAGCTGATCCAAGCTTCTATCGCTAACGGTTCAATTTCTACGTCATAAAATGGATAAGTGTCCACATCTATTGAACCAAGCAAAATAGAATCGATTTTATTTTTGCAGATTATATGTTTTTATGTGTATATTAATCCACAAGCTGATTCAAGGTTCTATCGCTAACGGTTCAATTTCTACGTCATACTGTGTGGGGTTAACCGACTAAAAGGGATAAGTGTCCATATCTATTGAACCAAGCAAGATAGAATCGATTTTATTTTTGCAGATTATAGGTTTTTATGTGTATATTAATCCACAAGCTGATCCAAGGTTCTATCGCTAACGGTTCAATTTCTACTTCATACTGGGTGGGGTTATCCGACTAAAAGGGATAAGTGTCCATATCTATTGAACCAAGCAAGATAGAATCGATTTTATTTTTGCAGGTTATAGGTTTTTAAGTGTATATTAATCCACAAGCTGATCCAAGGTTCTATCATTAACGGTTACATTTCTACGTCCTACCGTGTGGGGTTAACCGACTAAAAGGGATAAGTGTCCATATCTTTTGAACCAAGCAAGATAGAATCTAATTTGTTTTTGCAGATGATAGGTTTTTATGTGTATATTAATCCCCAAGCTGATCCAAGGTTCTATCGCTAACGGTTCAATTTCTACGTCATATTGGGTGGGGTTAACCGACTAAAAGGGATAAGTGTCCATATCTATTGAACCAAGCAAGATAGAATCGAATTTGTTTTTGCAGATGATAGGTTTTTATGTGTATATTAATCCACAAGCTGATCCAAGGTTCTATCGCTAACGGTTCAATTTCTACGTCATATTGGGTGGGGTTAACCGACTAAAAGGGATAAGTGTCCATATCTATTGAACCAAGCAAGATAGAATCGATTTTGTTTTTGCAGATGGTAGGTTTTTATGTGTGTATTAATCCACAAGCTTATCCAAGGTTCTATCGTTAACGGTTCAATTTCTACGTCATACTGTGTGGGGTTAACCGACTAAAAGGGATAAGTGTCCATATCTATTGAACCAAGCAAGACAGAATCGATTTTATTTCTGCAGGTGGTAGGTTTTTATGTGTATTAATCCACAAGCTGATCCAAGCTTCTATCGCTAACGGTTCAATTTCTACGTCATAAAATGGATAAGAGTCCACATCTATTGAACCAAGCAAAATAGAATCGATTTTATTTTTGCAGATTATATGTTTTTATGTGTATATTAATCCACAAGCTGATTCAAGGTTCTATCGCTAGCGGTTCAATTTCTACGTCATACTGTGTGGGGTTAACCGACTAAAAGGGATAAGTGTCCATATCTATTGAACCAAGCAAGATAGAATCGATTTTATTTTTGCAGATTATAGGTTTTTATGTGTATATTAATCCACAAGCTCATCCAAGGTTCTATCGCTAACGGTTCAATTTCTACGTCATACTGTGTGGGGTTAACCGACTAAAAGGGATAAGTGTCCATATCTATTGAACCAAGCAAGACAGAATCGATTTTATTTCTGCAGGTGGTAGGTTTTTATGTGTGTATTAATCCACAAGCTGATCCAAGCTTCTATCGCTAACGGTTCAATTTCTACGTCATAAAATGGATAAGTGTCCACATCTATTGAACCAAGCAAAATAGAATCGATTTTATTTTTGCAGATTATATATTTTTATGTGTATATTAATCCACAAGCTGACTCAAGGTTCTATCGCTAACGGTTCAATTTCTACGTCATACTGTGTGGGGTTAACCGACTAAAAGGGATAAGTGTCCATATCTATTGAACCAAGCAAGACAGAATTGATTTTATTTCTGCAGATGGTAGGTTTTTATGTGTGTATTAATCCACAAGCTGATCCAAGGTTCTATCGCTAACGGTTCAATTTCTACTTCATACTGGGTGGGGTTATCCGACTAAAAGGGATAAGTGTCCATATCTATTGAACCGAGCAAGATAGAATCGATTTTATTTTTGCAGATTATAGCTTTTTAAGTGTATATTAATCCACAAGCTGATCCAAGGTTCTATCGTTAACGGTTAAATTTCTACGTCCTACCGTGTGGGGTTAACCGACTAAAAGGGATAAGTGTCCATATCTATTGAACCAAGCAAGATAGAATCGATTTTGTTTTTGCAGACGGTAGGTTTTTATGTGTATATTAATCCACAAGCCGATCCAAGGTTCTATCGTTAACGGTTCAATTTCTACGTCATACTGTGTGGGGTTAACCGACTAAAAGGGATAAGTGTCCATATCTATTGAACCAAGCAAGACAGAATTGATTTTATTTCTGCAGATGGTAGGTTTTTATGTGTGTATTAATCCACAAGCTTATCCAAGGTTCTATCGTTAACGGTTCAATTTCTACGTAATACTGTGTGGGGTTAACCGACTAAAAGGGATAAGTGTCCATATCTATTGAACCAAGCAAGACAGAATCGATTTTATTTCTGCAGGTGGTAGGTTTTTATGTGTGTATTAATCCACAAGCTGATCCAAGCTTCTATCGCTAACGGTTCAATTTCTACGTCATAAAATGGATAAGTGTCCACATCTATTGAACCAAGCAAAATAGAATCGATTTTATTTTTGCAGATTATATGTTTTTATGTGTATATTAATCCACAAGCTGATTCAAGGTTCTATCGCTTACGGTTCAATTTCTACGTCATACTGTGTGGGGTTAACCGACTAAAAGGGATAAGTGTCCATATCTATTGAACCAAGCAAGATAGAATCGAATTTGTTTTTGCAGATGATAGGTTTTTATGTGTATATTAATCCACAAGCTGATCCAAGGTTCTATCGCTAACGGTTCAATTTCTACGTCATATTGGGTGGGGTTAACCGACTAAAAGGGATAAGTGTCCATATCTATTGAACCAAGCAAGATAGAATCGATTTTGTTTTTGCAGATGGTAGGTTTTTATGTGTGTATTAATCAACAAGCTTATCCAAGGTTCTATCGTTAACGGTTCAATTCCTACGTCATACTGTGTGGGGTTAACCGACTAAAAGGGATAAGTGTCCATATCTATTGAACCAAGCAAGACAGAATCGATTTTATTTCTGCAGGTGGTAGGTTTTTATGTGTGTATTAATCCACAAGCTGATCCAAGGTTCTATCGCTAACGGTTCAATTTCTACTTCATACTGGGTGGGGTTATCCGACTAAAAGGGATAAGTGTCCATATCTATTGAACCGAGCAAGATAGAATCGATTTTATTTTTGCAGATTATAGCTTTTTAAGTGTATATTAATCCACAAGCTGATCCAAGGTTCTATCGTTAACGGTTAAATTTCTACGTCCTACCGTGTGGGGTTAACCGACTAAAAGGGATAAGTGTCCATATCTATTGAACCAAGCAAGATAGAATCGATTTTGTTTTTGCAGACGGTAGGTTTTTATGTGTATATTAATCCACAAGCCGATCCAAGGTTCTATCGTTAACGGTTCAATTTCTACGTCATACTGTGTGGGGTTAACCGACTAAAAGGGATAAGTGTCCATATCTATTGAACCAAGCAAGACAGAATTGATTTTATTTCTGCAGATGGTAGGTTTTTATGTGTGTATTAATCCACAAGCTTATCCAAGGTTCTATCGTTAACGGTTCAATTTCTACGTAATACTGTGTGGGGTTAACCGACTAAAAGGGATAAGTGTCCATATCTATTGAACCAAGCAAGACAGAATCGATTTTATTTCTGCAGGTGGTAGGTTTTTATGTGTGTATTAATCCACAAGCTGATCCAAGCTTCTATCGCTAACGGTTCAATTTCTACGTCATAAAATGGATAAGTGTCCACATCTATTGAACCAAGCAAAATAGAATCGATTTTATTTTTGCAGATTATATGTTTTTATGTGTATATTAATCCACAAGCTGATTCAAGGTTCTATCGCTTACGGTTCAATTTCTACGTCATACTGTGTGGGGTTAACCGACTAAAAGGGATAAGTGTCCATATCTATTGAACCAAGCAAGATAGAATCGAATTTGTTTTTGCAGATGATAGGTTTTTATGTGTATATTAATCCACAAGCTGATCCAAGGTTCTATCGCTAACGGTTCAATTTCTACGTCATATTGGGTGGGGTTAACCGACTAAAAGGGATAAGTGTCCATATCTATTGAACCAAGCAAGATAGAATCGATTTTGTTTTTGCAGATGGTAGGTTTTTATGTGTGTATTAATCCACAAGCTTATCCAAGGTTCTATCGCTAACGGTTCAATTTCTACGTCATACTGTGTGGGGTTAACCGACTAAAAGGGATAAGTGTCCATATCTATTGAACCAAGCAAGACAGAATCGATTTTGTTTTTGCAGATGGTAGGTTTTTATGTGTATATTAATCCACAAGCTGATCCAAGGTTCTATCGCTAACGGTTCAATTTCTACGTCATATTGGGTGGGGTTAACCGACTAAAAGGGATAAGTGTCCATATCTATTGAACCAAGCAAGATAGAATCGATTTTATTTCTGCAGGTGGTAGGTTTTTATGTGTGTATTAATCCACAAGCTGATCCAAGCTTCTATCGCTAACGGTTCAATTTCTACGTCATAAAATGGATAAGTGTCCACATCTATTGAACCAAGCAAAATAGAATCTATTTTATTTTTGCAGATTATATGTTTTTATGTGTATATTAATCCACAAGCTGATTCAAGGTTCTATCGCTAACGGTTCAATTTCTACGTCATACTGTGTGGGGTTAACCGACTAAAAGGGATAAGTGTCCATATCTATTGAACCAAGCAAGATAGAATCGATTTTGTTTTTGCAGATGGTAGGTTTTTATGTGTATATTAATCCACAAGCTGATCCAAGGTTCTATCGCTAACGGTTCAATTTCTACGTCATATTGGGTGGGGTTAACCGACTAAAAGGGATAAGTGTCCATATCTATTGAACCAAGCAAGATAGAATCGATTTTGTTTTTGCAGATGGTAGGTTTTTATGTGTGTATTAATCCACAAGCTGATCCAAGGTTCTATCGCTAACGGTTCAATTTCTACGTCATACTGTGTGGGGTTAACCGACTAAAAGGGATAAGTGTCCATATCTATTGAACCAAGCAAGACAGAATCGATTTTATTTCTGCAGGTGGTAGGTTTTTATGTGTGTATTAATCCACAAGCTGATCCAAGCTTCTATCGCTAACGGTTCAATTTCTACGTTATAAAATGGATAAGTGTCCACATCTATTGAACCAAGCAAAATAGAATCGATTTTATTTTTGCAGATTATATATTTTTATGTGTATATTAATCCACAAGCTGATTCAAGGTTCTATCGCTAACGGTTCAATTTCTACGTCATACTGTGTGGGGTTAACCGACTAAAAGGGATAAGTGTCCATATCTATTGAACCAAGCAAGATAGAACCGATTTTATGTTTGCATATTATAGGTTTTTATGTGTATATTAATCCACAAGCTGATCCAAGGTTCTATCGCTAACGGTTCAATTTCTACTTCATACTGGGTGGGGTTATCCGACTAAAAGGGATAAGTGTCCATATCTATTGAACCAAGCAAGATAGAATCGATTTTATTTTTGCAGATTATAGGTTTTTAAGTGTACATTAATCCACAAGCTGATCCAAGGTTCTATCGTTAACGGTTAAATTTCTACGTCCTACTGTGTGGGGTTAACCGACTAAAAGGGATAAGTGTCCATATCTATTGAACTAAGCAAGATAGAATCGAATTTGTTTTTGCAGATGATAGGTTTTTATGTGTATATTAATCCACAAGCTGATCCAAGGTTCTATCGCTAACGGTTCAATTTCTACGTCATATTGGGTGGGGTTAACCGACTAAAAGGGATAAGTGTCCATATCTATTGAACCAAGCAAGATAGAATCGATTTTGTTTTTGCAGATGGTAGGTTTTTATGTGTGTATTAATCCACAAGCTTATCCAAGGTTCTATCGTTAACGGTTCAATTTCTACGTCATACTGTGTGGGGTTAACCGACTAAAAGGGATAAGTGTCCATATCTATTGAACCAAGCAAGACAGAATCGATTTTATTTCTGCAGGTGGTAGGTTTTTATGTGTGTATTAATCCACAAGCTGATCCAAGCTTCTATCGCTAACGGTTCAATTTCTACGTCATAAAATGGATAAGTGTCCACATCTATTGAACCAAGCAAAATAGAATCGATTTTATTTTTGCAGATTATATATTTTTATGTGTATATTAATCCACAAGCTGATTCAAGGTTCTATCGCTAACGGTTCAATTTCTACGTCATACTGTGTGGGGTTAACCGACTAAAAGGGATAAGTGTCCATATCTATTGAACCAAGCAAGATAGAATCGATTTTATTTTTGCAGGTTATAGGTTTTTATGTGTACATTAATCCACAAGCTGATCCAAGGTTCTATCGCTAACGGTTCAATTTCTACGTCATACTGTGTGGGGTTAACCGACCAAAAGGGATAAGTGTCCATATCTATTGAACCAAGCAAGATAGAATCGATTTTGTTTTTGGAGATGGTAGCTTTTATGTGTATATTAATCCACAAGCTGATCCAAGGTTCTATCATTAACGGTTCAATTTATACGTCATACTGTGTGGGGTTAACCGACTAAAAGGGATAAGTGTCCATATCTATTGAACCAAGCAAGACAGAATCGATTTTATTTCTGCAGATGGTAGGTTTTTATGTGTGTATTAATCCACAAGCTGATCCAAGGTTCTATCGCTAACGGTTCAATTTCTACGTCATAAAAGGGATAAGTGTCCACATCTATTGAACCAAGCAAAATAGAATCGATTTTATTTTTGCAGATTATAGGTTTTTATGTGTATATTAATCCACAAGCTGATCCAAGGTTCTATCGCTAACGGTTCAATTTCTACGTCATACTGTGTGGGGTTAACCGACTAAAAGGGATAAGTGTCCATATCTATTGAACCAAGCAAGATAGAATCGATTTTGTTTTTGCAGATGGTAGGTTTTTATGTGTATATTAATACTCAAGTTGATCCAAGGTTCTATCGTTAACGGTTCAATTTCTACGTCATACTGGGTGGGGTTAAACGACTAAAAGGGATAAGTGTCCATATCTATTGAACCAAGCAAGATAGAATCGAATTTGTTTTTGCAGATGATAGGTTTTTATGTGTATATTAATCCACAAGCTGATCCAAGGTTCTATCGCTAACGGTTCAATTTCTACGTCATATTGGGTGGGGTTAACCGACTAAAAGGGATAAGTGTCCATATCTATTGAACCAAGCAAGATAGAATCGAATTTGTTTTTGCATATGATAGGTTTTTATGTGTATATTAATCCACAAGCTGATCCAAGGTTCTATCGCTAACGGTTCAATTTCTACGTCATATTGGGTGGGGTTAACCGACTAAAAGGGATAAGTGTCCATATCTATTGAACCAAGCAAGATAGAATCGATTTTATTTTTGCAGATGGTAGGTTTTTATGTGTGTATTAATCCACAAGCTTATCCAAGGTTCTATCGTTAAAGGTTCAATTTCTACGTCATACTGTGTGGGGTTAACCGACTAAAAGGGATAAGTGTCCATATCTATTGAACCAAGCAAGACAGAATCGATTTTATTTCTGCAGGTGGTAGGTTTTTATGTGTGTATTAATCCACAAGCTGATCCAAGCTTCTATCGCTAACGGTTCAATTTCTACGTCATAAAATGGATAAGTGTCCACATCTATTGAACCAAGCAAAATAGAATCGATTTTATTTTTGCAGATTATATGCTTTTATGTGTATATTAATCCACAAGCTGATTCAAGGTTCTATCGCTAACGGTTCAATTTCTACGTCATACTGTGTGGGGTTAACCGACTAAAAGGGATAAGTGTCCATATCTATTGAACCAAGCAAGATAGAATCGATTTTATTTTTGCAGATTATAGGTTTTTATGTGTATATTAATCCACAAGCTGATCCAAGGTTCTATCGCTAACGGTTCAATTTCTACGTCATACTGTGTGGGGTTAACCGACTAAAAGGGATAAGTGTCCATATCTATTGAACCAAGCAAGATAGAATCGATTTTGTTTTTGGAGATGGTAGGTTTTTATGTGTGTATTAATCCACAAGCTGATCCAAGGTTCTATCGCTAACGGTTCAATTTCTACGTCATAAAAGGGATAAGTGTCCACATCTATTGAACCAAGCAAAATAGAATCGATTTTATTTTTGCAGATTATAGGTTTTTATGTGTATATTAATCCACAAGCTGATTCAAGGTTCTATCGCTAACGGTTCAATTTCTACGTCATACTGTGTGGGGTTAACCGACTAAAAGGGATAAGTGTCCATATCTATTGAACCAAGCAAGATAGAATCGATCTTATTTTTGCAGATTATAGGTTTTTATGTGTATATTAATCCACAAGCTGATCCAAGGTTCTACCGCTAACGGTTCAATTTCTACGTCATACTGTGTGGGGTTAACCGACTAAAAGGGATAAGTGTCCATATCTATTGAACCAAGCAAGATAGAATCGATTTTATTTCTGCAGATGGTAGGTTTTTATGTGTGTATTAATCCACAAGCTGATCCAAGGTTCTATCGCTAACGGTTCAATTTCTACGTCATAAAAGGGATAAGTGTCCACATCTATTGAACCAAGCAAAATAGAATCGATTTTATTTTTGCAGATTATAGGTTTTTATGTGTATATTAATCCACAAGCTGATCCAAGGTTCTATCGCTAACGGTTCAATTTCTACGTCATACTGTGTGGGGTTAACCGACTAAAAGGGATAAGTGTCCATATCTATTGAACCAAGCAAGATAGAATCGAATTTGTTTTTGCATATGATAGGTTTTTATGTGTATATTAATCCACAAGCTGATCCAAGGTTCTATCGCTCACGGTTCAATTTCTACGTCATATTGGGTGGGGTTAACCGACTAAAAGGGATAAGTGTCCATATCTATTGAACCAAGCAAGATAGAATCGATTTTGTTTTTGCAGATGGTAGGTTTTTATGCGTGTATTAATCCACAAGCTTATCCAAGGTTCTATCGTTAAAGGTTCAATTTCTACGTCATACTGTGTGGGGTTAACCGACTAAAAGGGATAAGTGTCCATATCTATTGAACCAAGCAAGACAGAATCGATTTTATTTCTGCAGGTGGTAGGTTTTTATGTGTGTATTAATCCACAAGCTGATCCAAGGTTCTATCGCTAACGGTTCAATTTCTACGTCATAAAATGGATAAGTGTCCACATCTATTGAACCAAGCAAAATAGAATCGATTTTATTTTTGCAGATTATATGTTTTTATGTGTATATTAATCCACAAGCTGATCCAAGGTTCTATCGCTAACGGTTCAATTTCTACGTCATACTGTGTGGGGTTAACCGACTAAAAGGGATAAGTGTCCATATCTATTGAACCAAGCAAGATAGAATCGATTTTATTTCTGCAGATGGTAGGTTTTTATGTGTGTATTAATCCACAAGCTGATCCAAGGTTCTATCGCTAACGGTTCAATTTCTACGTCATAAAAGGGATAAGTGTCCACATCTATTGAACCAAGCAAAATAGAATCGATTTTATTTTTGCAGATTATAGGTTTTTATGTGTATATTAATCCACAAGCTGATTCAAGGTTCTATCGCTAACGGTTCAATTTCTACGTCATACTGTGTGGGGTTAACCGACTAAAAGGGATAAGTGTCCATATCTATTGAACCAAGCAAGACAGAATCGATTTTATTTCTGCAGATGGTAGGTTTTTATGTGTGTATTAATCCACAAGCTGATCCAAGGTTCTATCGCTAACGGTTCAATTTCTACGTCATAAAAGGGATAAGTGTCCACATCTATTGAACCAAGCAAAATAGAATCGATTTTATTTTTGCAGATTATAGGTTTTTATGTGTATATTAATCCACAAGCTGATCCAAGGTTCTATCGCTAACGGTTCAATTTCTACGTCATACTGTGTGGGGTTAACCGACTAAAAGGGATAAGTGTCCATATCTATTGAACCAAGCAAGATAGAATCGATTTTGTTTTTGCAGATGGTAGGTTTTTATGTGTATATTAATACACAAGCTGATCCAAGGTTCTATCGTTAACGGTTCAATTTCTACGTCATACTGGGTGGGGTTAAACGACTAAAAGGGATAAGTGTCCATATCTATTGAACCAAGCAAGATAGAATCGATTTTGTTTTTGCAGATTATAGGCTTTTATGTGTATATTAATCCAAAAGCTGATCCAAGGTTCTATCGCTAACGGTTCAATTTCTACGTCATACTGGTTGGGGTTAACCGACTAAAAGGGATAAGTGTCCATATCTATTGAACCAAGCAAGATAGAATCGATTTTGTTTTTGCAGATTATAGGTTTTTATGTGCATATTAATCCACAAGCTGATCCAAGGTTCTATCGCTAACGGTTCAATTTCTACGTCATACTGGGTGGGGTTAACCGACTAAGTGTCCATATCTATTGAACCAAGCGAGATAGAATCGATTTTGTTTTTGCAGATGATAGGTTTTTACGTGTATATTAATCCACAAGCCGACCCAAGGTTCTATCGCTAACGGTTCAATTTCTACGTCATACTGGGTGGGGTTAACCGACTAATAGGGATAAGTGTCTATATCTATTGAACCAAGCAAGGTAGAATCGATTTTATTTTTGCAGATTATAGGTTTTTATGTGTATATTAATCCACAAGCTGATCCAAGGTTCTATCGCTAACGGTTCAATTTCTACGTCATACTGTGCGGGGTTAACCGACTAAAAGGGATAAGTGTCCATATCTATTGAACCAAGCAAGATAGAATCGATTTTGTTTTTGGAGATGGTAGGTTTTTATGTGTATATTAATCCACAAGCTGATCCAAGGTTCTATCATTAACGGTTCAATTTCTACGTCATACTGTGTTGGGTTAACCGACTAGAAGGGATAAGTGTCCATATCTATTGAACCAAGCAAGACAGAATCGATTTTATTTCTGCAGATGGTAGGTTTTTATGTGTGTATTAATCCACAAGCTGATCCAAGGTTCTATCGCTAACGGTTCAATTTCTACGTCATAAAAGGGATAAGTGTCCACATCTATTGAACCAAGCAAAATAGAATCGATTTTATTTTTGCAGATTATAGGTTTTTATGTGTATATTAATCCACAAGCTGATCCAAGGTTCTACCGCTAACGGTTCAATTTCTACGTCATACTGTGTGGGGTTAACCGACTAAAAGGGATAAGTGTCCATATCTATTGAACCAAGCAAGACAGAATCGATTTTATTTCTGCAGATGGTAGGTTTTTATGTGTGTATTAATCCACAAGCTGATCCAAGGTTCTATCGCTAACGGTTCAATTTCTACGTCATAAAAGGGATAAGTGTCCACATCTATTGAACCAAGCAAAATAGAATCGATTTTATTTTTGCAGATTATAGGTTTTTATGTGTATATTAATCCACAAGCTGATCCAAGGTTCTATCATTAACGGTTCAATTTCTACGTCATACTGTGTTGGGTTAACCGACTAGAAGGGATAAGTGTCCATATCTATTGAACCAAGCAAGACAGAATCGATTTTATTTCTGCAGATGGTAGGTTTTTATGTGTGTATTAATCCACAAGCTGATCCAAGGTTCTATCGCTAACGGTTCAATTTCTACGTCATAAAAGGGATAAGTGTCCATATCTATTGAACCAAGCAAGACAGAATCGATTTTATTTTTGCAGATTATAGGTTTTTATGTGTATATTAATCCACAAGCTGATCCAAGGTTCTACCGCTAACGGTTCAATTTCTACGTCATACTGTGTGGGGTTAACCGACTAAAAGGGATAAGTGTCCATATCTATTGAACCAAGCAAGATAGAATCGATTTTGTTTTTGCAGATGGTAGGTTTTTATGTGTATATTAATCCACAAGCTGATCCAAGGTTCTATCGTTAACGGTTCAATTTCTACGTCATACTGGGTGGGGTTAAACGACTAAAAGGGATAAGTGTCCATATCTATTGAACCAAGCAAGATAGAATCGATTTTGTTTTTGCAGATGGTAGGTTTTTATGTGTGTATTAATCCACAAGCTTATCCAAGGTTCTATCGCTAACGGTTCAATTTCTACGTCATACTGTGTGGGGTTAACCGACTAAAAGGGATAAGTGTCCATATCTATTGAACCAAGCAAGACAGAATCGATTTTGTTTTTGCAGATGGTAGGTTTTTATGTGTATATTAATCCACAAGCTGATCCAAGGTTCTATCGCTAACGGTTCAATTTCTACGTCATATTGGGTGGGGTTAACCGACTAAAAGGGATAAGTGTCCATATCTATTGAACCAAGCAAGATAGAATCGATTTTATTTCTGCAGGTGGTAGGTTTTTATGTGTGTATTAATCCACAAGCTGATCCAAGCTTCTATCGCTAACGGTTCAATTTCTACGTCATAAAATGGATAAGTGTCCACATCTATTGAACCAAGCAAAATAGAATCTATTTTATTTTTGCAGATTATATGTTTTTATGTGTATATTAATCCACAAGCTGATTCAAGGTTCTATCGCTAACGGTTCAATTTCTACGTCATACTGTGTGGGGTTAACCGACTAAAAGGGATAAGTGTCCATATCTATTGAACCAAGCAAGATAGAATCGATTTTGTTTTTGCAGATGGTAGGTTTTTATGTGTATATTAATCCACAAGCTGATCCAAGGTTCTATCGCTAACGGTTCAATTTCTACGTCATATTGGGTGGGGTTAACCGACTAAAAGGGATAAGTGTCCATATCTATTGAACCAAGCAAGATAGAATCGATTTTGTTTTTGCAGATGGTAGGTTTTTATGTGTGTATTAATCCACAAGCTGATCCAAGGTTCTATCGCTAACGGTTCAATTTCTACGTCATACTGTGTGGGGTTAACCGACTAAAAGGGATAAGTGTCCATATCTATTGAACCAAGCAAGACAGAATCGATTTTATTTCTGCAGGTGGTAGGTTTTTATGTGTGTATTAATCCACAAGCTGATCCAAGCTTCTATCGCTAACGGTTCAATTTCTACGTTATAAAATGGATAAGTGTCCACATCTATTGAACCAAGCAAAATAGAATCGATTTTATTTTTGCAGATTATATATTTTTATGTGTATATTAATCCACAAGCTGATTCAAGGTTCTATCGCTAACGGTTCAATTTCTACGTCATACTGTGTGGGGTTAACCGACTAAAAGGGATAAGTGTCCATATCTATTGAACCAAGCAAGATAGAACCGATTTTATGTTTGCAGATTATAGGTTTTTATGTGTATATTAATCCACAAGCTGATCCAAGGTTCTATCGCTAACGGTTCAATTTCTACTTCATACTGGGTGGGGTTATCCGACTAAAAGGGATAAGTGTCCATATCTATTGAACCAAGCAAGATAGAATCGATTTTATTTTTGCAGATTATAGGTTTTTAAGTGTACATTAATCCACAAGCTGATCCAAGGTTCTATCGTTAACGGTTAAATTTCTACGTCCTACTGTGTGGGGTTAACCGACTAAAAGGGATAAGTGTCCATATCTATTGAACTAAGCAAGATAGAATCGAATTTGTTTTTGCAGATGATAGGTTTTTATGTGTATATTAATCCACAAGCTGATCCAAGGTTCTATCGCTAACGGTTCAATTTCTACGTCATATTGGGTGGGGTTAACCGACTAAAAGGGATAAGTGTCCATATCTATTGAACCAAGCAAGATAGAATCGATTTTGTTTTTGCAGATGGTAGGTTTTTATGTGTGTATTAATCCACAAGCTTATCCAAGGTTCTATCGTTAACGGTTCAATTTCTACGTCATACTGTGTGGGGTTAACCGACTAAAAGGGATAAGTGTCCATATCTATTGAACCAAGCAAGACAGAATCGATTTTATTTCTGCAGGTGGTAGGTTTTTATGTGTGTATTAATCCACAAGCTGATCCAAGCTTCTATCGCTAACGGTTCAATTTCTACGTCATAAAATGGATAAGTGTCCACATCTATTGAACCAAGCAAAATAGAATCGATTTTATTTTTGCAGATTATATATTTTTATGTGTATATTAATCCACAAGCTGATTCAAGGTTCTATCGCTAACGGTTCAATTTCTACGTCATACTGTGTGGGGTTAACCGACTAAAAGGGATAAGTGTCCATATCTATTGAACCAAGCAAGATAGAATCGATTTTATTTTTGCAGGTTATAGGTTTTTATGTGTACATTAATCCACAAGCTGATCCAAGGTTCTATCGCTAACGGTTCAATTTCTACGTCATACTGTGTGGGGTTAACCGACTAAAAGGGATAAGTGTCCATATCTATTGAACCAAGCAAGATAGAATCGATTTTGTTTTTGGAGATGGTAGCTTTTATGTGTATATTAATCCACAAGCTGATCCAAGGTTCTATCATTAACGGTTCAATTTATACGTCATACTGTGTGGGGTTAACCGACTAAAAGGGATAAGTGTCCATATCTATTGAACCAAGCAAGACAGAATCGATTTTATTTCTGCAGATGGTAGGTTTTTATGTGTGTATTAATCCACAAGCTGATCCAAGGTTCTATCGCTAACGGTTCAATTTCTACGTCATAAAAGGGATAAGTGTCCACATCTATTGAACCAAGCAAAATAGAATCGATTTTATTTTTGCAGATTATAGGTTTTTATGTGTATATTAATCCACAAGCTGATCCAAGGTTCTATCGCTAACGGTTCAATTTCTACGTCATACTGTGTGGGGTTAACCGACTAAAAGGGATAAGTGTCCATATCTATTGAACCAAGCAAGATAGAATCGATTTTGTTTTTGCAGATGGTAGGTTTTTATGTGTATATTAATACTCAAGTTGATCCAAGGTTCTATCGTTAACGGTTCAATTTCTACGTCATACTGGGTGGGGTTAAACGACTAAAAGGGATAAGTGTCCATATCTATTGAACCAAGCAAGATAGAATCGAATTTGTTTTTGCAGATGATAGGTTTTTATGTGTATATTAATCCACAAGCTGATCCAAGGTTCTATCGCTAACGGTTCAATTTCTACGTCATATTGGGTGGGGTTAACCGACTAAAAGGGATAAGTGTCCATATCTATTGAACCAAGCAAGATAGAATCGAATTTGTTTTTGCATATGATAGGTTTTTATGTGTATATTAATCCACAAGCTGATCCAAGGTTCTATCGCTAACGGTTCAATTTCTACGTCATATTGGGTGGGGTTAACCGACTAAAAGGGATAAGTGTCCATATCTATTGAACCAAGCAAGATAGAATCGATTTTGTTTTTGCAGATGGTAGGTTTTTATGTGTGTATTAATCCACAAGCTTATCCAAGGTTCTATCGTTAAAGGTTCAATTTCTACGTCATACTGTGTGGGGTTAACCGACTAAAAGGGATAAGTGTCCATATCTATTGAACCAAGCAAGACAGAATCGATTTTATTTCTGCAGGTGGTAGGTTTTTATGTGTGTATTAATCCACAAGCTGATCCAAGCTTCTATCGCTAACGGTTCAATTTCTACGTCATAAAATGGATAAGTGTCCACATCTATTGAACCAAGCAAAATAGAATCGATTTTATTTTTGCAGATTATATGCTTTTATGTGTATATTAATCCACAAGCTGATTCAAGGTTCTATCGCTAACGGTTCAATTTCTACGTCATACTGTGTGGGGTTAACCGACTAAAAGGGATAAGTGTCCATATCTATTGAACCAAGCAAGATAGAATCGATTTTATTTTTGCAGATTATAGGTTTTTATGTGTATATTAATCCACAAGCTGATCCAAGGTTCTATCGCTAACGGTTCAATTTCTACGTCATACTGTGTGGGGTTAACCGACTAAAAGGGATAAGTGTCCATATCTATTGAACCAAGCAAGATAGAATCGATTTTGTTTTTGGAGATGGTAGGTTTTTATGTGTGTATTAATCCACAAGCTGATCAAAGGTTCTATCGCTAACGGTTCAATTTCTACGTCATAAAAGGGATAAGTGTCCACATCTATTGAACCAAGCAAAATAGAATCGATTTTATTTTTGCAGATTATAGGTTTTTATGTGTATATTAATCCACAAGCTGATTCAAGGTTCTATCGCTAACGGTTCAATTTCTACGTCATACTGTGTGGGGTTAACCGACTAAAAGGGATAAGTGTCCATATCTATTGAACCAAGCAAGATAGAATCGATCTTATTTTTGCAGATTATAGGTTTTTATGTGTATATTAATCCACAAGCTGATCCAAGGTTCTACCGCTAACGGTTCAATTTCTACGTCATACTGTGTGGGGTTAACCGACTAAAAGGGATAAGTGTCCATATCTATTGAACCAAGCAAGATAGAATCGATTTTATTTCTGCAGATGGTAGGTTTTTATGTGTGTATTAATTCACAAGCTGATCCAAGGTTCTATCGCTAACGGTTCAATTTCTACGTCATAAAAGGGATAAGTGTCCACATCTATTGAACCAAGCAAAATAGAATCGATTTTATTTTTGCAGATTATAGGTTTTTATGTGTATATTAATCCACAAGCTGATCCAAGGTTCTATCGCTAACGGTTCAATTTCTACGTCATACTGTGTGGGGTTAACCGACTAAAAGGGATAAGTGTCCATACCTATTGAACCAAGCAAGATAGAATCGAATTTGTTTTTGCATATGATAGGTTTTTATGTGTATATTAATCCACAAGCTGATCCAAGGTTCTATCGCTCACGGTTCAATTTCTACGTCATATTGGGTGGGGTTAACCGACTAAAAGGGATAAGTGTCCATATCTATTGAACCAAGCAAGATAGAATCGATTTTGTTTTTGCAGATGGTAGGTTTTTATGCGTGTATTAATCCACAAGCTTATCCAAGGTTCTATCGTTAAAGGTTCAATTTCTACGTCATACTGTGTGGGGTTAACCGACTAAAAGGGATAAGTGTCCATATCTATTGAACCAAGCAAGACAGAATCGATTTTATTTCTGCAGGTGGTAGGTTTTTATGTGTGTATTAATCCACAAGCTGATCCAAGCTCCTATCGCTAACGGTTCAATTTCTACGTCATAAAATGGATAAGTGTCCACATCTATTGAACCAAGCAAAATAGAATCGATTTTATTTTTGCAGATTATATGTTTTTATGTGTATATTAATCCACAAGCTGATCCAAGGTTCTATCGCTAACGGTTCAATTTCTACGTCATACTGTGTGGGGTTAACCGACTAAAAGGGATAAGTGTCCATATCTATTGAACCAAGCAAGATAGAATCGATTTTATTTCTGCAGATGGTAGGTTTTTATGTGTGTATTAATCCACAAGCTGATCCAAGGTTCTATCGCTAACGGTTCAATTTCTACGTCATAAAAGGGATAAGTGTCCACATCTATTGAACCAAGCAAAATAGAATCGATTTTATTTTTGCAGATTATAGGTTTTTATGTGTATATTAATCCACAAGCTGATTCAAGGTTCTATCGCTAACGGTTCAATTTCTACGTCATACTGTGTGGGGTTAACCGACTAAAAGGGATAAGTGTCCATATCTATTGAACCAAGCAAGACAGAATCGATTTTATTTCTGCAGATGGTAGGTTTTTATGTGTGTATTAATCCACAAGCTGATCCAAGGTTCTATCGCTAACGGTTCAATTTCTACGTCATAAAAGGGATAAGTGTCCACATCTATTGAACCAAGCAAAATAGAATCGATTTTATTTTTGCAGATTATAGGTTTTTATGTGTATATTAATCCACAAGCTGATCCAAGGTTCTATCGCTAACGGTTCAATTTCTACGTCATACTGTGTGGGGTTAACCGACTAAAAGGGATAAGTGTCCATATCTATTGAACCAAGCAAGATAGAATCGATTTTGTTTTTGCAGATGGTAGGTTTTTATGTGTATATTAATACACAAGCTGATCCAAGGTTCTATCGTTAACGGTTCAATTTCTACGTCATACTGGGTGGGGTTAAACGACTAAAAGGGATAAGTGTCCATATCTATTGAACCAAGCAAGATAGAATCGATTTTGTTTTTGCAGATTATAGGCTTTTATGTGTATATTAATCCAAAAGCTGATCCAAGGTTCTATCGCTAACGGTTCAATTTCTACGTCATACTGGTTGGGGTTAACCGACTAAAAGGGATAAGTGTCCATATCTATTGAACCAAGCAAGATAGAATCGATTTTGTTTTTGCAGATTATAGGTTTTTATGTGCATATTAATCCACAAGCTGATCCAAGGTTCTATCGCTAACGGTTCAATTTCTACGTCATACTGGGTGGGGTTAACCGACTAAGTGTCCATATCTATTGAACCAAGCGAGATAGAATCGATTTTGTTTTTGCAGATGATAGGTTTTTACGTGTATATTAATCCGCAAGCCGACCCAAGGTTCTATCGCTAACGGTTCAATTTCTACGTCATACTGGGTGGGGTTAACCGACTAATAGGGATAAGTGTCTATATCTATTGAACCAAGCAAGGTAGAATCGATTTTATTTTTGCAGATTATAGGTTTTTATGTGTATATTAATCCACAAGCTGATCCAAGGTTCTATCGCTAACGGTTCAATTTCTACGTCATACTGTGCGGGGTTAACCGACTAAAAGGGATAAGTGTCCATATCTATTGAACCAAGCAAGATAGAATCGATTTTGTTTTTGGAGATGGTAGGTTTTTATGTGTATATTAATCCACAAGCTGATCCAAGGTTCTATCATTAACGGTTCAATTTCTACGTCATACTGTGTTGGGTTAACCGACTAGAAGGGATAAGTGTCCATATCTATTGAACCAAGCAAGACAGAATCGATTTTATTTCTGCAGATGGTAGGTTTTTATGTGTGTATTAATCCACAAGCTGATCCAAGGTTCTATCGCTAACGGTTCAATTTCTACGTCATAAAAGGGATAAGTGTCCACATCTATTGAACCAAGCAAAATAGAATCGATTTTATTTTTGCAGATTATAGGTTTTTATGTGTATATTAATCCACAAGCTGATCCAAGGTTCTACCGCTAACGGTTCAATTTCTACGTCATACTGTGTGGGGTTAACCGACTAAAAGGGATAAGTGTCCATATCTATTGAACCAAGCAAGATAGAATCGATTTTGTTTTTGCAGATGGTAGGTTTTTATGTGTATATTAATCCACAAGCTGATCCAAGCTCCTATCGCTAACGGTTCAATTTCTACGTCATAAAATGGATAAGTGTCCACATCTATTGAACCAAGCAAGATAGAATCGATTTTGTTTTTGCAGATGGTAGGTTTTTATGTGTATATTAATACACAAGCTGATCCAAGGTTCTATCGTTAACGGTTCAATTTCTACGTCATACTGGGTGGGGTTAAACGACTAAAAGGGATAAGTGTCTATATCTATTGAACCAAGCAAGGTAGAATCGATTTTATTTTTGCAGATTATAGGTTTTTATGTGTATATTAATCCACAAGCTTATCCAAGGTTCTATCGTTAAAGGTTCAATTTCTACGTCATACTGTGTGGGGTTAACCGACTAAAAGGGATAAGTGTCCATATCTATTGAACCAAGCAAGACAGAATCGATTTTATTTCTGCAGGTGGTAGGTTTTTATGTGTGTATTAATCCACAAGCTGATCCAAGCTCCTATCGCTAACGGTTCAATTTCTACGTCATAAAATGGATAAGTGTCCACATCTATTGAACCAAGCAAAATAGAATCGATTTTATTTTTGCAGATTATATGTTTTTATGTGTATATTAATCCACAAGCTGATCCAAGGTTCTATCGCTAACGGTTCAATTTCTACGTCATACTGTGTGGGGTTAACCGACTAAAAGGGATAAGTGTCCATATCTATTGAACCAAGCAAGATAGAATCGATTTTATTTCTGCAGATGGTAGGTTTTTATGTGTGTATTAATCCACAAGCTGATCCAAGGTTCTATCGCTAACGGTTCAATTTCTACGTCATAAAAGGGATAAGTGTCCACATCTATTGAACCAAGCAAAATAGAATCGATTTTATTTTTGCAGATTATAGGTTTTTATGTGTATATTAATCCACAAGCTGATTCAAGGTTCTATCGCTAACGGTTCAATTTCTACGTCATACTGTGTGGGGTTAACCGACTAAAAGGGATAAGTGTCCATATCTATTGAACCAAGCAAGACAGAATCGATTTTATTTCTGCAGATGGTAGGTTTTTATGTGTGTATTAATCCACAAGCTGATCCAAGGTTCTATCGCTAACGGTTCAATTTCTACGTCATAAAAGGGATAAGTGTCCACATCTATTGAACCAAGCAAAATAGAATCGATTTTATTTTTGCAGATTATAGGTTTTTATGTGTATATTAATCCACAAGCTGATCCAAGGTTCTATCGCTAACGGTTCAATTTCTACGTCATACTGTGTGGGGTTAACCGACTAAAAGGGATAAGTGTCCATATCTATTGAACCAAGCAAGATAGAATCGATTTTGTTTTTGCAGATGGTAGGTTTTTATGTGTATATTAATACACAAGCTGATCCAAGGTTCTATCGTTAACGGTTCAATTTCTACGTCATACTGGGTGGGGTTAAACGACTAAAAGGGATAAGTGTCCATATCTATTGAACCAAGCAAGATAGAATCGATTTTGTTTTTGCAGATTATAGGCTTTTATGTGTATATTAATCCAAAAGCTGATCCAAGGTTCTATCGCTAACGGTTCAATTTCTACGTCATACTGGTTGGGGTTAACCGACTAAAAGGGATAAGTGTCCATATCTATTGAACCAAGCAAGATAGAATCGATTTTGTTTTTGCAGATTATAGGTTTTTATGTGCATATTAATCCACAAGCTGATCCAAGGTTCTATCGCTAACGGTTCAATTTCTACGTCATACTGGGTGGGGTTAACCGACTAAGTGTCCATATCTATTGAACCAAGCGAGATAGAATCGATTTTGTTTTTGCAGATGATAGGTTTTTACGTGTATATTAATCCACAAGCCGACCCAAGGTTCTATCGCTAACGGTTCAATTTCTACGTCATACTGGGTGGGGTTAACCGACTAATAGGGATAAGTGTCTATATCTATTGAACCAAGCAAGGTAGAATCGATTTTATTTTTGCAGATTATAGGTTTTTATGTGTATATTAATCCACAAGCTGATCCAAGGTTCTATCGCTAACGGTTCAATTTCTACGTCATACTGTGCGGGGTTAACCGACTAAAAGGGATAAGTGTCCATATCTATTGAACCAAGCAAGATAGAATCGATTTTGTTTTTGGAGATGGTAGGTTTTTATGTGTATATTAATCCACAAGCTGATCCAAGGTTCTATCATTAACGGTTCAATTTCTACGTCATACTGTGTTGGGTTAACCGACTAGAAGGGATAAGTGTCCATATCTATTGAACCAAGCAAGACAGAATCGATTTTATTTCTGCAGATGGTAGGTTTTTATGTGTGTATTAATCCACAAGCTGATCCAAGGTTCTATCGCTAACGGTTCAATTTCTACGTCATAAAAGGGATAAGTGTCCACATCTATTGAACCAAGCAAAATAGAATCGATTTTATTTTTGCAGATTATAGGTTTTTATGTGTATATTAATCCACAAGCTGATCCAAGGTTCTACCGCTAACGGTTCAATTTCTACGTCATACTGTGTGGGGTTAACCGACTAAAAGGGATAAGTGTCCATATCTATTGAACCAAGCAAGATAGAATCGATTTTGTTTTTGCAGATGGTAGGTTTTTATGTGTATATTAATCCACAAGCTGATCCAAGGTTCTATCGTTAACGGTTCAATTTCTACGTCATACTGGGTGGGGTTAAACGACTAAAAGGGATAAGTGTCCATATCTATTGAACCAAGCAAGATAGAATCGATTTTGTTTTTGCAGATTATAGGCTTTTATGTGTATATTAATCCAAAAGCTGATCCAAGGTTCTATCGCTAACGGTTCAATTTCTACGTCATACTGGTTGGGGTTAGCCGACTAAAAGGGATAAGTGTCCATATCTATTGAACCAAGCAAGATAGAATAGATTTTGTTTTTGCAGATTATAGGTTTTTATGTGTATATTAATCCACAAGCTGATACAAGTTTTTTTCGCTAACGGTTCAATTTCTACGTCATACTGTGTGGGGTTAACCGACTAAAAGGGATAAGTGTCCATATCTATTGAACCAAGCAAGACAGAATCGATTTTATTTCTGCAGATGGTAGGTTTTTATGTGTGTATTAATCCACAAGCTGATCCAAGGTTCTATCGCTAACGGTTCAATTTCTACGTCATAAAAGGGATAAGTGTCCACATCTATTGAACCAAGCAAAATAGAATCGATTTTATTTTTGCAGATTATAGGTTTTTATGTGTATATTAATCCACAAGCTGATCCAAGGTTCTATCGCTAACGGTTCAATTTCTACGTCATAAAATGGATAAGTGTCCACATCTATTGAACCAAGCAAAATAGAATCGATTTTATTTTTGCAGATTATATGTTTTTATGTGTATATTAATCCACAAGCTGATTCAAGGTTCTATCGCTAACGGTTTAATTTCTACGTCATACTGTGTGGGGTTAACCGACTAAAAGGGATAAGTGTCCATATCTATTGAACCAAGCAAGATAGAATCGATTTTATTTTTGCAGATTATAGTTTTTTATGTGTATATTAATCCACAAGCTGATCCAAGTTTCTATCGCTAACGGTTCAATTTCTACGTCATACTGTGTGGGGTTAACCGACTAAAAGGGATAAGTGTCCATATCTATTGAACCAAGTAAGATAGAATCGATTTTGTTTTTGGAGATGGTAGGTTTTTATGTGTGTATTAATCCACAAGCTGATCCAAGGTTCTATCGCTAACGGTTCAATTTCTACGTCATAAAAGGGATAAGTGTCCACATCTATTGAACCAAGCAAAATAGAATCGAGTTTATTTTTGCAGATTATAGGTTTTTATGTGTATATTAATCCACAAGCTGATTCAAGGTTCTATCGCTAACGGTTCAATTTCTACGTCATACTGTGTGGGGTTAACCGACTAAAAGGGATAAGTGTCCATATCTATTGAACCAAGCAAGATAGAATCGATTTTATTTTTGCAGATTATAGGTTTTTATGTGTATATTAATCCACAAGCTGATCCAAGGTTCTATCGCTAACGGTTCAATTTCTACGTCATACTGTGTGGGGTTAACCGACTAAAAGGGATAAGTGTCCATATCTATTGAACCAAGCAAGATAGAATCGATTTTATTTCTGCAGATGGTAGGTTTTTATGTGTGTATTAATCCACAAGCTGATCCAAGGTTCTATCGCTCACGGTTCAATTTCTACGTCATATTGGGTGGGGTTAACCGACTAAAAGGGATAAGTGTCCACATCTATTGAACCAAGCAAAATAGAATCGATTTTATTTTTGCAGATTATAGGTTTTTATGTGTATATTAATCCACAAGCTGATTCAAGGTTCTATCGCTAACGGTTCAATTTCTACGTCATACTGTGTGGGGTTAACCGACTAAAAGGGATAAGTGTCCATATCTATTGAACCAAGCAAAATAGAATCGATTTTATTTTTGCAGATTATAGGTTTTTATGTGTATATTAATCCACAAGCTGATTCAAGGTTCTATCGCTAACGGTTCAATTTCTACGTCATACTGTGTGGGGTTAACCGACTAAAAGGGATAAGTGTCCACATCTATTGAACCAAGCAAAATAGAATCGATTTTATTTTTGCAGATTATAGGTTTTTATGTGTATATTAATCCACAAGCTGATCCAAGGTTCTATCGCTAACGGTTCAATTTCTACGTCATACTGTGTGGGGTTAACCGACTAAAAGGGATAAGTGTCCACATCTATTGAACCAAGCAAGATAGAATCGAATTTGTTTTTGCATATGATAGGTTTTTATGTGTATATTAATCCACAAGCTGATCCAAGGTTCTATCGCTCACGGTTCAATTTCTACGTCATATTGGGTGGGGTTAACCGACTAAAAGGGATAAGTGTCCATATCTATTGAACCAAGCAAGATAGAATCGATTTTGTTTTTGCAGATGGTAGGTTTTTATGCGTGTATTAATCCACAAGCTTATCCAAGGTTCTATCGTTAAAGATTCAATTTCTACGTCATACTGTGTGGGGTTAACCGACTAAAAGGGATAAGTGTCCATATCTATTGAACCAAGCAAGACAGAATCGATTTTATTTCTGCAGGTGGTAGGTTTTTATGTGTGTATTAATCCACAAGCTGATCCAAGCTTCTATCGCTAACGGTTCAATTTCTACGTCATAAAATGGATAAGTGTCCACATCTATTGAACCAAGCAAAATAGAATCGATTTTATTTTTGCAGATTATATGTTTTTATGTGTATATTAATCCACAAGCTGATCCAAGGTTCTATCATTAACGGTTCAATTTCTACGTCATACTGTGTGGGGTTAACCGACTAAAAGGGATAAGTGTCCATATCTATTGAACCAAGCAAGACAGAATCGATTTTATTTCTGCAGATGGTAGGTTTTTATGTGTGTATTAATCCACAAGCTGATCCAAGGTTCTATCGCTAACGGTTCAATTTCTACGTCATAAAAGGGATAAGTGTCCACATCTATTGAACCAAGCAAAATAGAATCGATTTTATTTTTGCAGATTATAGGTTTTTATGTGTATATTAATCCACAAGCTGATCCAAGGTTCTATCGCTAACGGTTCAATTTCTACGTCATACTGTGTGGGGTTAACCGACTAAAAGGGATAAGTGTCCATATCTATTGAACCAAGCAAGATAGAATCGATTTTGTTTTTGCAGATGGTAGGTTTTTATGTGTATATTAATACACAAGCTGATCCAAGGTTCTATCGTTAACGGTTCAATTTCTACGTCATACTGGGTGGGGTTAAACGACTAAAAGGGATAAGTGTCCATATCTATTGAACCAAGCAAGATAGAATCGATTTTGTTTTTGCAGATTATAGGCTTTTATGTGTATATTAATCCAAAAGCTGATCCAAGGTTCTATCTCTAACGGTTCAATTTCTACGTCATACTGGTTGGGGTTAACCGACTAAAAGGGATAAGTGTCCATATCTATTGAACCAAGCAAGATAGAATCGATTTTGTTTTTGCAGATTATAGGTTTTTATGTGCGTATTTATCCACAAGCTGATCCAAGGTTCTATCGCTAACGGTTCAATTTCTACGTCATACTGGGTGGGGTTAACCGACTAAAAGGGATAAGTGTCCATATCTATTGAACCAAGCGAGATAGAATCGATTTTGTTTTTGCAGATGATAGGTTTTTACGTGTATATTAATCCACAAGCCGACCCAAGGTTCTATCGCTAACGGTTCAATTTCTACGTCATACTGGGTGGGGTTAACCGACTAATAGGGATAAGTGTCTATATCTATTGAACCAAGCAAGGCAGAATCGATTTTATTTTTGCAGATTATAGGTTTTTATGTGTATATTAATCCACAAGCTGATCCAAGGTTCTATCGCTAACGGTTCAATTTCTACGTCATACTGTGTGGGGTTAACCGACTAAAAGGGATAAGTGTCCATATCTATTGAACCAAGCAAGATAGAATCGATTTTGTTTTTGGAGATGGTAGGTTTTTATGTGTATATTAATCCACAAGCTGATCCAAGGTTCTATCATTAACAGTTCAATTTCTACGTCATACTGTGTGGGGTTAACCGACTAGAAGGGATAAGTGTCCATATCTATTGAACCAAGCAAGACAGAATCGATTTTATTTCTGCAGATGGTAGGTTTTTATGTGTGTATTAATCCACAAGCTGATCCAAGGTTCTATCGCTAACGGTTCAATTTCTACGTCATAAAAGGGATAAGTGTCCACATCTATTGAACCAAGCAAAATAGAATCGATTTTATTTTTGCAGATTATAGGTTTTTATGTGTATATTAATCCACAAGCTGATCCAAGGTTCTATCGCTAACGGTTCAATTTCTACGTCATACTGTGTGGGGTTAACCGACTAAAAGGGATAAGTGTCCATATCTATTGAACCAAGCAAGATAGAATCGATTTTGTTTTTGCAGATGGTAGGTTTTTATGTGTATATTAATCCACAAGCTGATCCAAGGTTCTATCGTTAACGGTTCAATTTCTACGTCATACTGGGTGGGGTTAAACGACTAAAAGGGATAAGTGTCCATATCTATTGAACCAAGCAAGATAGAATCGATTTTGTTTTTGCAGATTATAGGCTTTTATGTGTATATTAATCCAAAAGCTGATCCAAGGTTCTATCGCTAACGGTTCAATTTCTACGTCATACTGGTTGGGGTTAGCCGACTAAAAGGGATAAGTGTCCATATCTATTGAACCAAGCAAGATAGAATAGATTTTGTTTTTGCAGATTATAGGTTTTTATGTGTATATTAATCCACAAGCTGATCCAAGTTTTTTTCGCTAACGGTTCAATTTCTACGTCATACTGTGTGGGGTTAACCGACTAAAAGGGATAAGTGTCCATATCTATTGAACCAAGCAAGACAGAATCGATTTTATTTCTGCAGATGGTAGGTTTTTATGTGTGTATTAATCCACAAGCTGATCCAAGGTTCTATCGCTAACGGTTCAATTTCTACGTCATAAAAGGGATAAGTGTCCACATCTATTGAACCAAGCAAAATAGAATCGATTTTATTTTTGCAGATTATAGGTTTTTATGTGTATATTAATCCACAAGCTGATCCAAGGTTCTATCGCTAACGGTTCAATTTCTACGTCATACTGTGTGGGGTTAACCGACTAAAAGGGATAAGTGTCCATATCTATTGAACCATGCAAGATAGAATCGATTTTGTTTTTGCAGGTGATAGGTTTTTATGTGTATATTAATCCACAAGCTGATTCAAGGTTCTATCGCTAACGGTTCAATTTCTACGTCATAAAAGGGATAAGTGTCCACATCTATTGAACCAAGCAAAATAGAATCGATTTTATTTTTGCAGATTATAGGTTTTTATGTGTATATTAATCCACAAGCTGATCCAAGGTTCTATCGTTAACGGTTCAATTTCTACGTCATACTGTGTGGGGTTAACCGACTAAAAGGGATAAGTGTCCATATCTATTGAACCATGCAAGATAGAATCGATTTTGTTTTTGCAGGTGATAGGTTTTTATGTGTATATTAATCCACAAGCCGATTCAAGGTTCTATCGCTAACGGTTCAATTTCTACGTCATACTGTGTGGGGTTAACCGACTAAAAGGGATAAGTGTCCATATCTATTGAACCATGCAAGATAGAATCGATTTTGTTTTTGCAGGTGATAGGTTTTTATGTGTATATTAATCCACAAGCTGATTCAAGGTTCTATCGCTAACGGTTCAATTTCTACGTCATACTGGGTGGGGTTAACCGACTAAAAGGAATAAGTGTCCATATCTATTGAACCATGCAAGATAGAATCGATTTTGTTTTTGCAGATGATAGGTTTTTATGTGTATATTAATCCACAAGCTGACCCAAGGTTCTATCGTTAACGGTTCAATTTCTACGTCATACTGTGTGGGGTTAACCGACTAAAAGGGATAAGTGTCTATATCTATTGAACCATGCAAGATAGAATCGATTTTGTTTTTGCAGATGATAGGTTTTTATGTGTATATTAATCCACAAGCTGATCCAAGGTTCTATCGCTAACGGTTCAATTTCTACGTCATAAAAGGGATAAGTGTCCATATCTATTGAACCAAGCAAGACAGAATTGATTTTATTTCTGCAGATGGTAGGTTTTTATGTGTGTATTAATCCACAAGCTGATTCAAGGTTCTATTGCTAACGGTTCAATTTCTACGTCATACTGGGTGGGGTTAACCGGCTAAAAGGAATAAGTGTCCATATCTATTGAACCATGCAAGATAGAATCGATTTTGTTTTTGCAGATGATAGGCTTTTATGTGTATATTAATCCACAAGCTGACCCAAGGTTCTATCGTTAACGGTTCAATTTCTACGTCATACTGGGTGGGGTTAACCGACTAAAAGGAATAAGTGTCCATATCTATTGAACCAAGCAAGACAGAATTGATTTTATTTCTGCAGATGGTAGGTTTTTATGTGTGTATTAATCCACAAGCTGATTCAAGGTTCTATCGCTAACGGTTCAATTTCTACGTCATACTGGGTGGGGTTAACCGACTAAAAGGAATAAGTGTCCATATCTATTGAACCATGCAAGATAGAATCGATTTTGTTTCTGCAGATGATAGGTTTTTATGTGTATATTAATCCACAAGCCGATACCAGGTTCTATCGCTAACGGTTCAATTTCTACGTCATACTGGGTGGGGTTAACCGACTAAAAGGAATAAGTGTCCATATCTATTGAACCATGCAAGATAGAATCGATTTTGTTTTTGCAGATGATAGGCTTTTATGTGTATATTAATCCACAAGCTGACCCAAGGTTCTATCGTTAACGGTTCAATTTCTACGTCATACTGGGTGGGGTTAACCGACTAAAAGGAATAAGTGTCCATATCTATTGAACCAAGCAAGACAGAATTGATTTTATTTCTGCGGATGGTAGGTTTTTATGTGTGTATTAATCCGCAAGCTGATTCAAGGTTCTATCGCTAACGGTTCAATTTCTACGTCATACTGGGTGGGGTTAACCGACTAAAAGGAATAAGTGTCCATATCTATTGAACCATGCAAGATAGAATCGATTTTGTTTTTGCAGATGATAGGTTTTTATGTGTATATTAATCCACAAGCCGATACCAGGTTCTATCGCTAACGGTTCAATTTCTACGTCATACTGGGTGGGGTTAACCGACTAAAAGGAATAAGTGTCCATATCTATTGAACCATGCAAGATAGAATCGATTTTGTTTTTGCAGATGATAGGCTTTTATGTGTATATTAATCCACAAGCTGACCCAAGGTTCTATCGTTAACGGTTCAATTTCTACGTCATACTGGGTGGGGTTAACCGACTAAAAGGAATAAGTGTCCATATCTATTGAATCATGCAAGATAGAATCGATTCTGTTTTTGCAGATGATAGGCTTTTATGTGTATATTAATCCACAAACCGATCCCAGTTTCTATCGCTAACGGTTCAATTTCTACGTCATACTGGGTGGGGTTAACCGACTAAAAGGGATAAGTGTCCATATCTATTGAACCATGCAAGATAGAATCGATTTTGTTTTTGCAGATGATAGGTTTTTATGTGTATATTAATCCACAAGCTGATCCAAGGTTCTATCGCTAACGGTTCAATTTCTACGTCATACTGTGTGGGGTTAACCGACTAAAAGGGATAAGTGTCCATATCTATTGAACCAAGCAAAACAGATTCGATTTTATTTCTGCAGATGGTAGGTTTTTATGTGTGTATTAATCCACAAGCTGATCCAAGGTTCTATCGCTAACGGTTCAATTTCTACGTCATAAAAGGGATAAGTGTCCACATCTATTGAACCAAGCAAAATAGAATCGATTTTATTTTTGCAGATTATAGGTTTTTATGTGTATATTAATCCACAAGCTGATCCAAGGTTCTATCGCTAACGGTTCAATTTCTACGTCATACTGTGTGGGGTTAACCGACTAAAAGGGATAAGTGTCCATATCTATTGAACCAAGCAAGGTAGAATCGATTTTGTTGTTGCAGATGGTAGGTTTTTATGTGTATATTAATCCACAAGCTGATCCAAGGTTCTATCGCTAACGGTTCAATTTCTACGTTATACTGGGTGGGGTTAACCGACTAAAAGGGATAAGTGTCCATATCTATTGAACCAAGCAAGGTAGAATCGAACTTATTTTTGCATATGGTAGGTTTTTATGTCTATATTAATCCACAAGCTGATCCAAGGTTCTATCGCTAACGGTTCAATTTCTACGTCATACTGTGTGGGGTTAACCGACTAAAAGGGATAAGTGTCCGTATCTATTGAACCAAGCAAGACAGAATCGATTTTATTTCTGCAGATGGTAGGTTTTTATGTGTGTATTAATCCACAAGCTGATCCAAGGTTCTATCGCTAACGGTTCAATTTCTACGTCATAAAAGGGATAAGTGTCCACATCTATTGAACCAAGCAAAATAGAACCGATTTTATTTTTGCAGATTATAGGTTTTTATGTGTATATTAATCCACAAGCTGATCCAAGGTTCTATCGTTAACGGTTCAATTTCTACGTCATACTTTGTGGGGTTAACCGAATAAAAGGGATAAGTGTCCATATCTATTGAACCAAGCAAGACAGAATCGATTTTATTTCTGCAGATGGTAGGTTTTTTTGTGTGTATTAATCCACAAGCTGATCCAAGGTTCTATCGCTAACGGTTCAATTTCTACGTCATAAAAGGGATAAGTGTCCACATCTATTGAACCAAGCAAAATAGAATCGATTTTATTTTTGCAGATTATAGGTTTTTATGTGTATATTAATCCACAAGCTGATCCAAGGTTCTATCGCTAATGGTTCAATTTCTACGTTATACTGGGTGGGGTTAACCGACTAAAAGGGATAAGTGTCCATATCTATTGAATCAAGCAAGGTAGAATCGAACTTATTTTTGCAGATGGTAGGTTTTTATGTGTATATTAATCCACAAGCTGATCAAAGGTTCTATCGCTAACGGTTCAATTTCTACGTCATACTGTGTGGGGTTAACCGACTAAAAGGGATAAGTGTCCATATCTATTGAAACAAGCGAGATAGAATCGATTTTGTTTTTGCAGATGGTAGGTTTTTATGTGTATATTAATCCACAAGCTGATCCAAGGTTATATCGCTAACGGTTCAATTTCTACGTCATAAAAGGGATAAGTGCCCAAATCTATTGAATCAAGCAAAATAGAATCGATTTTATTTTTGCAGATTATAGGTTTTTATGTGTATATTAATCCACAAGCTGATCCAAGGTTCTATCGCTAACGGTTCAATTTCTACGTCATTAAAGGGATAAGTGTCTATATCTATTGAACAAACAAGATAGAATCGATTTTGTTTTTGCAGATATAGGTTTTTATGTGTATATTAATCCACAAGCTGATCCAAGGTTCTATCGCTAACGGTTCAATTTCTACGTCATACTGTGTGGGGTTAACCGACTAAAAGGGATAAGTGTCCATATCTATTGAACCAAGCAAGGTAGAATCGATTTTGTTGTTGCAGATGGTAGGTTTTTATGTGTATATTAATCCACAAGCTGATCCAAGGTTCTATCGCTAACGGTTCAATTTCTACGTTATACTGGGTGGGGTTAACCGACTAAAAGGGATAAGTGTCCATATCTATTGAACCAAGCAAGGTAGAATCGAACTTATTTTTGCATATGGTAGGTTTTTATGTCTATATTAATCCACAAGCTGATCCAAGGTTCTATCGCTAACGGTTCAATTTCTACGTCATACTCTGTGGGGTTAACCGACTAAAAGGGATAAGTGTCCGTATCTATTGAACCAAGCAAGACAGAATCGATTTTATTTCTGCAGATGGTAGGTTTTTATGTGTGTATTAATCCACAAGCTGATCCAAGGTTCTATCGCTAACGGTTCAATTTCTACGTCATAAAAGGGATAAGTGTCCACATCTATTGAACCAAGCAAAATAGAATCGATTTTATTTTTGCAGATTATAGGTTTTTATGTGTATATTAATCCACAAGCTGATCCAAGGTTCTATCGTTAACGGTTCAATTTCTACGTCATACTGTGTGGGGTTAACCGAATAAAAGGGATAAGTGTCCATATCTATTGAACCAAGCAAGACAGAATCGATTTTATTTCTGCAGATGGTAGGTTTTTATGTGTGTATTAATCCACAAGCTGATCCAAGGTTCTATCGCTAACGGTTCAATTTCTACGTCATAAAAGGGATAAGTGTCCACATCTATTGAACCAAGCAAAATAGAATCGATTTTATTTTTGCAGATTATAGGTTTTTATGTGTATATTAATCCACAAGCTGATCCAAGGTTCTATCGCTAATGGTTCAATTTCTACGTTATACTGGGTGGGGTTAACCGACTAAAAGGGATAAGTGTCCATATCTATTGAACCAAGCAAGGTAGAATCGAACTTATTTTTGCAGATGGTAGGATTGTATGTCTATATTAATCCACAAGCTGATCCAAGGTTCTATCGCTAACGGTTCAATTTCTACGTCATACTGTGTGGGGTTAACCGACTAAAAGGGATAAGTGTCCATATCTATTGAACCAAGCAAGACAGAATCGATTTTATTTCTGCAGATGGTAGGTTTTTATGTGTGTATTAATCCACAAGCTGATCCAAGGTTCTATCGCTAACGGTTCAATTTCTACGTCATAAAAGGGATAAGTGTCCATATCTATTGAACCATGCAAGATAGAATCGATTTTGTTTTTGCAGATGATAGGTTTTTATGTGTATATTAATCCACAAGCTGACCCAAGGTTCTATCGCTAACGGTTCAATTTCTACGTCATACTGGGTGGGGTTAAATGACTAAAAGGGATAAGTGTCCATATCTATTGAACCAAGCAAGATAGAATCGATTTTGTTTTTGCATATGATAGGTTTTTATGTGTATATTAACCCACAAGCTGATCCAAGGTTCTATCGCTAACGGTTCAGTTTCTACGTCATACCGTGTGGGGTTAACCGACTAAAAGGGATAAGTGTCCATATCTATTGAACCAAGCAAGACAGAATCGATTTTATTTCTTAAAATGGTAGGTTTTTATGTGTGTATTAATCCACAAGCTGATCCAAGGTTCTATCGCTAACGGTTCAATTTCTACGTCATACTGGGTGGGGTTAACCGACTAAAAGGGATAAGTGTCCATATCTATTGAACCATGCAAGATAGAATCGATTTTGTTTTTGCAGATGATAGGTTTTTATGTGTATATTAATCCACAAGCTGACCCAAGGTTCTATCGCTAACGGTTCAATTTCTACGTCATACTGGGTGGGGTTAACCGACTAAAAGGAATAAGTGTCCATATCTATTGAACCATGCAAGATAGAATCGATTTTGTTTTTGCAGATGATAGGTTTTTATGTGTATATTAATCCACAAGCTGAGCCATGGTTCTATCGTTAACGGTTCAATTTCTACGTCATACTGTGTGGGGTTAACCGACTAAAAGGGATAAGTGTCCATATCTATTGAACCAAGCAAAACAGGATCGATTTTATTTCTGCAGTTGGTAGGTCTTTATGTGTGTATTAATCCACAAGCTGATCCGAGGTTCTATCGCTAACGGTTCAATTTCTACGTCATACTGGGTGGGGTTAACCGACTAAAAGGAATAAGTGTCCATATCTATTGAACCATGCAAGATAGAATCGATTCTGTTTTTGCAGATGATAGGTTTTTATGTGTATATTAATCCACAAGCCGATCCCAGGTTCTATCGCTAACGGTTCAATTTCTACGTCATACTGTGTGGGGTTAACCGACTAAAAGGGATAAGTGTCCATATCTATTGAACCAAGCAAGATAGGATCCATTTTGTTTTTGCAGGTGATAGGTTTTTATGTGTATATTAATCCACAAGCTGATCCAAGGTTCTATCGCTAACGGTTCAATTTCTACGTCATAAAAGGGATAAGTGTCCATATCTATTGAACCAAGCAAGACAGAATTGATTTTATTTCTGCAGATGGTAGGTTTTTATGTGTGTATTAATCCACAAGCTGATTCAAGGTTCTATCGCTAACGGTTCAATTTCTACGTCATACTATGTGGGGTTAACCGACTAAAAGGGATAAGTGTCCATATCTATTGAACCAAGCAAGACAGAATCGATTTTATTTCTGCAGATGGTAGGTTTTTATGTGTGTATTAATCCACAAGCTGATCCGAGGTTCTATCGCTAACGGTTCAATTTCTACGTCATACTGGGTAGGGTTAACCAACTAAAAGGAATAAGTGTCCATATCTATTGAACCATGCAAGATAGAATCGATTTTGTTTTTGCAGATGATAGGTTTTTATGTGTATATTAATCCACAAGCTGACCCAAGGTTCTATCGTTAACGGTTCAATATCTACTTCATACTGTGTGGGGTTAACCGACTAAAAGGGATAAGTGTCCATATCTATTGAACCATGCAAGATAGAATCGATTTTGTTTTTGCAGGTGATAGGTTTTTATGTGTATATTAATCCACAAGCTGATCCAAGGTTCTATCGCTAACGGTTCAATTTCTACGTCATAAAAGGGATAAGTGTCCATATCTATTGAACCAAGCAAGACAGAATTGATTTTATTTCTGCAGATGGTAGGTTTTTATGTGTGTATTAATCCACAAGCTGATTCAAGGTTCTATCGCTAACGGTTCAATTTACACGTCATACTGGGTGGGGTTAACCGACTAAAAGGAATAAGTGTCCATATCTATTGAACCATGCAAGATAGAATCGAGTTTGTTTTTGCAGATGATAGGTTTTTATGTGTATATTAATCCACAAGCTGACCCAAGGTTCTATCGTTAACGGTTCAATTTCTACGTCATACTGGGTGGGGTTAACCGACTAAAAGGAATAAGTGTCCATATCTATTGAACCATGCAAGATAGAATCGATTCTGTTTTTGCAGATGATAGGCTTTTATGTGTATATTAATCCACAAACTGATCCCAGGTTCTATCGCTAACGGTTCAATTTCTACGTCATACTGGGTGGGGTTAACCGACTAAAAGGGATAAGTGTCCATATCTATTGAACCATGCAAGATAGAATCGATTTTGTTTTTGCAGATGATAGGTTTTTATGTGTATATTAATCCACAAGCTGATCCAAGGTTCTATCGCTAACAGTTCAATTTCTACGTCATAAAAAGGATAAGTGTCCATATCTATTGAACCAAGCAAGACAGAATTGATTTTATTTCTGCAGATGGTAGGTTTTTATGTGTGTATTAATCCACAAGCTGATTCAAGGTTCTATCGCTAACGGTTCAATTTCTACGTCATACTGGGTGGGGTTAACCGACTAAAAGGAATAAGTGTCCATATCTATTGAACCATGCAAGAGAGAATCGATTTTGTTTTTGCAGATGATAGGTTTTTATGTGTATATTAATCCACAAGCCGATCCCAGGTTCTATCGCTAACGGTTCAATTTCTACGTCATACTGGGAGGGGTTAACCGACTAAAAGGGATAAGTGTCCATATCTATTGAACCATGCAAGATAGAATAGATTTTGTTTTTGCAGATGATAGGTTTTTATGTGTGTATTAATCCACAAGCTGATCCAAGGTTCTATCGCTAACGGTTCAATTTCTACGTCATAAAAGGGATAAGTGTCCATATCTATTGAACCAAGCAAGACAGAATTGATTTTATTTCTGCAGATGGTAGGTTTTTATGTGTGTATTAATCCACAAGCTGATTCAAGGTTCTATCGCTAACGGTTCAATTTCTACGTCATACTGTGTGGGGTTAACCGACTAAAAGGGATAAGTGTCCATATCTATTGAACCAAGCAAGATAGAATCCATTTTGTTTTTGCAGGTGATAGGTTTTTATGTGTATATTGATCCACAAGCTGATCCAAGGTTCTATCGCTAACGGTTCAATTTCTACGTCATACTGGGTGGGGTTAACCGACTAATAGGGATAAGTGCCTATATCTATTGAACCAAGCAAGGTAGAATCGAATTTATTTTTGCAGATGGTAGGTTTTTATGAGCATATTAATCCACAATCTGACCCAAGGTTCTATCGTTAGCGGTTCAATTTCTACGTCATAAAAGGGATAAGTGTCCATATCTATTGAACCAAGCAAAATAGAATCGATTTTATTTTTGCAGATTATAGGTTTTTATGTGTATATTAATCCACAAGCTGATCCAAGGTTCTATCGCAACGGTTCAATTTCTACGTCATATTGGGTGGGGTTAACCGACTAAAAGGAATAAGTGTCCATATCTATTGAACCATGCAAGATAGAATCGATTTTGTTTTTGCAGATGATAGGTTTTTATGTGTATATTAATCCACAAGCCGATCCAAGGTTCTATCGCTAACGGTTCAATTTCTACGTCATAAAAGGTATAAATGTCCATATCTATTGAACCAAGCAAGACAGAATTGATTTTAATTCTGCAGATGGTAGGTTTTTATGTGTGTATTAATCCACAAGCTGATTCAAGATTCTATCGCTAACGGTTCAATTTCTACGTCATACTGTGTGGGGTTAACCGACTAAAAGGGATAAGTGTCCATATCTATTGAACCAAGCAAGATAGGATCCATTTTGTTTTTGCAGGTGATAGGTTTTTATGTGTGTATTAATCCACAAGCTGGTCCGAGGTTCTATCGCTAACGGTTCAATTTCTACGTCATACTGGGTGGGGTTAACCGACTAAAAGGAATAAGTGTCCATATCTATTGAACCATGCAAGATAGAATCGATTTTGTTTTTGCAGATGATAGGTTTTTATGTGTATATTAATCCACAGGCTGATCCAAGGTTCTATCGCTAACGGTTCAATTTCTACGTCATAAAAGGTATAAATGTCCATATCTATTGAACCAAGCAAGACAGAATTGATTTTATTTCTGCAGATGGTAGGTTTTTATGTGTGTATTAATCCACAAGCTGATTCAAGATTCTATCGCTAACGGTTCAATTTCTACGTCATACTGTGTGGGGTTAACCGACTAAAAGGGATAAGTGTCCATATCTATTGAACCAAGCAAGATAGGATCCATTTTGTTTTTGCAGGTGATAGGTTTTTATGTGTGTATTAATCCACAAGCTGATCCGAGGTTCTATCGCTAACGGTTCAATTTCTACGTCATACTGGGTGGGGTTAACCGACTAAAAGGAATAAGTGTCCATATCTATTGAACCATGCAAGATAGAATCGATTTTGTTTTTGCAGATGATAGGTTTTTATGTGTATATTAATCCACAAGCTGATCCAAGGTTCTATCGTTAACGGTTCAATTTCTACGTCATACTGTGTGGGGTTAACCGACTAAAAGGGATAAGTGTCCATATCTATTGAACCATGCAAGATAGAATCGATTTTGTTTTTGCAGGTGATAGGTTTTTATGCGTATATTAATCCACAAGCTGATCCAAGGTTCTATCGCTAAAGGTTCAATTTCTACGTCATACTGGGTGGGGTTAACCGACTAAAAGGAAGAAGTGTCCATATCTATTGAACCATGCAAGATAGAATCGATTCTGTTTTTGCAGATGATAGGTTTTTATGTGTATATTAATCCACAAGCCGATCCCAGGTTCTATCGCTAACGGTTCAATTTCTACGTCATACTGGGTGGGGTTAACCGACTAAAAGGGATAAGTGTCCATATCTATTGAACCATGCAAGATAGAATCGATTTTGTTTTTGCAGGTGATAGGTTTTTATGTGTGTATTAATCCACAAGCTGATCCGAGGTTCTATCGCTAACGGTTCAATTTCTACGTCATACTGGGTGGGGTTAACCGACTAAAAGGAATAAGTGTCCATATCTATTGAACCATGCAAGATAGAATCGATTTTGTTTTTGCAGATGATAGGTTTTTATGTGTATATTAATCCACAAGCTGAGCCAAGGTTCTATCGTTAACGGTTCAATTTCTACGTCATACTGTGTGGGGTTAACCGACTAAAAGGGATAAGTGTCCATATCTATTGAACCATGCAAGATAAAATCGATTTTGTTTTTGCAGGTGATAGGTTTTTATGTGTATATTAATCCACAAGCTGATTCAAGGTTCTATCGCTAACGGTTCAATTTCTACGTCATACTGTGTGGGGTTAACCGACTAAAAGGGATAAGTGTCCATATCTATTGAACCAAGCAAAACAGAATCGATTTTATTTCTGCAGATGGTAGGTCCTTATGTGTGTATTAATCCACAAGCTGATCCGAGGTTCTATCGCTAACGGTTCAATTTCTACGTCATACTGGGTGGGGTTAACCGACTAAAAGGAATAAGTGTCCATATCTATTGAACCATGCAAGATAGAATCGATTCTGTTTTTGCAGATGATAGGTTTTTATGTATATATTAATCCACAAGCCGATCCCAGGTTCTATCGCTAACGGTTCAATTTCTACGTCATACTGTGTGGGGTTAACCGACTAAAAGGGATAAGTGTCCATATCTATTGAACCAAGCAAGATAGGATCCATTTTGTTTTTGCAGGTGATAGGTTTTTATGTGTGTATTAATCCACAAGCTGATCCGAGGTTCTATCGCTAACGGTTCAATTTCTACGTCATACTGGGTGGGGTTAACCGACTAAAAGGGATAAGTGTCCATATCTATTGAACCATGCAAGATAGAATCGATTTTGTTTTTGCAGATGATAGGTTTTTATGTGTATATTAATCCACAAGCTGATCCAAGGTTCTATCGTTAACGGTTCAATTTCTACGTCATACTGTGTGGGGTTAACCGACTAAAAGGGATAAGTGTCCATATCTATTGAACCATGCAAGATAGAATCGATTTTGTTTTTGCAGGTGATAGGTTTTTATGTGTATATTAATCCACAAGCTGATCCAAGGTTCTATCGTTAGCGGTTCAATTTCTACGTCATACTGTGTGGGGTTAACCGACTAAAAGGGATAAGTGTCCATATCTATTGAACCAAGCAAAACAGAATCGATTTTATTTCTGCAGATGGTAGGTCTTTATGTGTGTATTAATCCACAAGCTGATCCGAGGTTCTATCGCTAACGGTTCAATTTCTACGTCATACTGGGTGGGGTTAACCGACTAAAAGGGATAAGTGTCCATATCTATTGAACCATGCAAGATAGAATCGATTTTGTTTTTGCAGGTGATAGGTTTTTATGTGTATATTAATCCACAAGCTGATTCAAGGTTCTTTCGCTAACGGTTCAATTTCTACGTCATACTGTGTGGGGTTAACCGACTAAAAGGGATAAGTGTCCATATCTATTGAACCAAGCAAAACAGAATCGATTTTATTTCTGCAGATGGTAGGTCTTTATGTGTGTATTAATCCCCAAGCTGATCCGAGGTTCTATCGCTAACGGTTCAATTTCTACGTCATACTGGGTGGGGTTAACCGACTAAAAGGAATAAGTGTCCATATCTATTGAACCATGCAAGATAGAATCGATTTTGTTTTTGCAGATGATAGGTTTTTATGTGTATATTAATCCACAGGCTGATCCAAGGTTCTATCGCTAACGGTTCAATTTCTACGTCATAAAAGGTATAAATGTCCATATCTATTGAACCAAGCAAGACAGAATTGATTTTATTTCTGCAGATGGTAGGTTTTTATGTGTGTATTAATCCACAAGCTGATTCAAGATTCTATCGCTAACGGTTCAATTTCTACGTCATACTGTGTGGGGTTAACCGACTAAAAGGGATAAGTGTCCATATCTATTGAACCAAGCAAGATAGGATCCATTTTGTTTTTGCAGGTGATAGGTTTTTATGTGTGTATTAATCCACAAGCTGATCCGAGGTTCTATCGCTAACGGTTCAATTTCTACGTCATACTGGGTGGGGTTAACCGACTAAAAGGAATAAGTGTCCATATCTATTGAACCATGCAAGATAGAATCGATTTCGTTTTTGCAGATGATAGGCTTTTATGTGTATATTAATCCACAAGCTGATCCAAGGTTCTATCGTTAACGGTTCAATTTCTACGTCATACTGTGTGGGGTTAACCGACTAAAAGGGATAAGTGTCCATATCTATTGAACCATGCAAGATAGAATCGATTTTGTTTTTGCAGGTGATAGGTTTTTATACGTATATTAATCCACAAGCTGATCCAAGGTTCTATCGCTAAAGGTTCAATTTCTACGTCATACTGGGTGGGGTTAACCGACTAAAAGGAAGAAGTGTCCATATCTATTGAACCATGCAAGATAGAATCGATTCTGTTTTTGCAGATGATAGGTTTTTATGTGTATATTAATCCACAAGCCGATCCCAGGTTCTATCGCTAACGGTTCAATTTCTACGTCATACTGGGTGGGGTTAACCGACTAAAAGGGATAAGTGTCCATATCTATTGAACCATGCAAGATAGAATCGATTTTGTTTTTGCAGGTGATAGGTTTTTATGTGTGTATTAATCCACAAGCTGATCCGAGGTTCTATCGCTAACGGTTCAATTTCTACGTCATACTGGGTGGGGTTAACCGACTAAAAGGAATAAGTGTCCATATCTATTGAACCATGCAAGATAGAATCGATTTTATTTCTGCAGATGGTAGGTCTTTATGTGTGTATTAATCCACAAGCTGATCCGAGGTTCTATCGCTAACGGTTCAATTTCTACGTCATACTGGGTGGGGTTAACCGACTAAAAGGGATAAGTGTCCATATCTATTGAACCATGCAAGATAGAATCGATTTTGTTTTTGCAGGTGATAGGTTTTTATGTGTATATTAATCCACAAGCTGATTCAAGGTTCTTTCGCTAACGGTTCAATTTCTACGTCATACTGTGTGGGGTTAACCGACTAAAAGGGATAAGTGTCCATATCTATTGAACCAAGCAAAACAGAATCGATTTTATTTCTGCAGATGGTAGGTCTTTATGTGTGTATTAATCCCCAAGCTGATCCGAGGTTCTATCGCTAACGGTTCAATTTCTACGTCATACTGGGTGGGGTTAACCGACTAAAAGGAATAAGTGTCCATATCTATTGAACCATGCAAGATAGAATCGATTTTGTTTTTGCAGATGATAGGTTTTTATGTGTATATTAATCCACAGGCTGATCCAAGGTTCTATCGCTAACGGTTCAATTTCTACGTCATAAAAGGTATAAATGTCCATATCTATTGAACCAAGCAAGACAGAATTGATTTTATTTCTGCAGATGGTAGGTTTTTATGTGTGTATTAATCCACAAGCTGATTCAAGATTCTATCGCTAACGGTTCAATTTCTACGTCATACTGTGTGGGGTTAACCGACTAAAAGGGATAAGTGTCCATATCTATTGAACCAAGCAAGATAGGATCCATTTTGTTTTTGCAGGTGATAGGTTTTTATGTGTGTATTAATCCACAAGCTGATCCGAGGTTCTATCGCTAACGGTTCAATTTCTACGTCATACTGGGTGGGGTTAACCGACTAAAAGGAATAAGTGTCCATATCTATTGAACCATGCAAGATAGAATCGATTTTGTTTTTGCAGATGATAGGCTTTTATGTGTATATTAATCCACAAGCTGATCCAAGGTTCTATCGTTAACGGTTCAATTTCTACGTCATACTGTGTGGGGTTAACCGACTAAAAGGGATAAGTGTCCATATCTATTGAACCATGCAAGATAGAATCGATTTTGTTTTTGCAGGTGATAGGTTTTTATACGTATATTAATCCACAAGCTGATCCAAGGTTCTATCGCTAAAGGTTCAATTTCTACGTCATACTGGGTGGGGTTAACCGACTAAAAGGAAGAAGTGTCCATATCTATTGAACCATGCAAGATAGAATCGATTCTGTTTTTGCAGATGATAGGTTTTTATGTGTATATTAATCCACAAGCCGATCCCAGGTTCTATCGCTAACGGTTCAATTTCTACGTCATACTGGGTGGGGTTAACCGACTAAAAGGGATAAGTGTCCATATCTATTGAACCATGCAAGATAGAATCGATTTTGTTTTTGCAGGTGATAGGTTTTTATGTGTGTATTAATCCACAAGCTGATCCGAGGTTCTATCGCTAACGGTTCAATTTCTACGTCATACTGGGTGGGGTTAACCGACTAAAAGGAATAAGTGTCCATATCTATTGAACCATGCAAGATAGAATCGATTTTGTTTTTGCAGATGATAGGTTTTTATGTGTATATTAATCCACAAGCTGAGCCAAGGTTCTATCGTTAACGGTTCAATTTCTACGTCATACTGTGTGGGGTTAACCGACTAAAAGGGATAAGTGTCCATATCTATTGAACCATGCAAGATAAAATCGATTTTGTTTTTGCAGGTGATAGGTTTTTATGTGTATATTAATCCACAAGCTGATTCAAGGTTCTATCGCTAACGGTTCAATTTCTACGTCATACTGTGTGGGGTTAACCGACTAAAAGGGATAAGTGTCCATATCTATTGAACCAAGCAAAACAGAATCGATTTTATTTCTGCAGATGGTAGGTCTTTATGTGTGTATTAATCCACAAGCTGATCCGAGGTTCTATCGCTAACGGTTCAATTTCTACGTCATACTGGGTGGGGTTAACCGACTAAAAGGAATAAGTGTCCATATCTATTGAACCATGCAAGATAGAATCGATTCTGTTTTTGCAGATGATAGGTTTTTATGTATATATTAATCCACAAGCCGATCCCAGGTTCTATCGCTAACGGTTCAATTTCTACGTCATACTGTGTGGGGTTAACCGACTAAAAGGGATAAGTGTCCATATCTATTGAACCATGCAAGATAGAATCGATTCTGTTTTTGCAGATGATAGGTTTTTATGTATATATTAATCCACAAGCCGATCCCAGGTTCTATCGCTAACGGTTCAATTTCTACGTCATACTGTGTGGGGTTAACCGACTAAAAGGGATAAGTGTCCATATCTATTGAACCATGCAAGATAGAATCGATTTTGTTTTTGCAGGTGATAGGTTTTTATGTGTATATTAATCCACAAGCTGATCCAAGGTTCTATCGTTAACGGTTCAATTTCTACGTCATACTGTGTGGGGTTAACCGACTAAAAGGGATAAGTGTCCATATCTATTGAACCAAGCAAAACAGAATCGATTTTATTTCTGCAGATGGTAGGTCTTTATGTGTGTATTAATCCACAAGCTGATCCGAGGTTCTATCGCTAACGGTTCAATTTCTACGTCATACTGGGTGGGGTTAACCGACTAAAAGGGATAAGTGTCCATATCTATTGAACCATGCAAGATAGAATCGATTTTGTTTTTGCAGGTGATAGGTTTTTATGTGTATATTAATCCACAAGCTGATTCAAGGTTCTTTCGCTAACGGTTCAATTTCTACGTCATACTGTGTGGGGTTAACCGACTAAAAGGGATAAGTGTCCATATCTATTGAACCAAGCAAAACAGAATCGATTTTATTTCTGCAGATGGTAGGTCTTTATGTGTGTATTAATCCACAAGCTGATCCGAGGTTCTATCGCTAACGGTTCAATTTCTACGTCATACTGGGTGGGGTTAACCGACTAAAAGGAATAAGTGTCCATATCTATTGAACCATGCAAGATAGAATCGATTTTGTTTTTGCAGATGATAGGTTTTTATGTGTATATTAATCCACAGGCTGATCCAAGGTTCTATCGCTAACGGTTCAATTTCTACGTCATAAAAGGTATAAATGTCCATATCTATTGAACCAAGCAAGACAGAATTGATTTTATTTCTGCAGATGGTAGGTTTTTATGTGTGTATTAATCCACAAGCTGATTCAAGATTCTATCGCTAACGGTTCAATTTCTACGTCATACTGTGTGGGGTTAACCGACTAAAAGGGATAAGTGTCCATATCTATTGAACCAAGCAAGATAGGATCCATTTTGTTTTTGCAGGTGATAGGTTTTTATGTGTGTATTAATCCACAAGCTGATCCGAGGTTCTATCGCTAACGGTTCAATTTCTACGTCATACTGGGTGGGGTTAACCGACTAAAAGGAATAAGTGTCCATATCTATTGAACCATGCAAGATAGAATCGATTTTGTTTTTGCAGATGATAGGCTTTTATGTGTATATTAATCCACAAGCTGATCCAAGGTTCTATCGTTAACGGTTCAATTTCTACGTCATACTGTGTGGGGTTAACCGACTAAAAGGGATAAGTGTCCATATCTATTGAACCATGCAAGATAGAATCGATTTTGTTTTTGCAGGTGATAGGTTTTTATACGTATATTAATCCACAAGCTGATCCAAGGTTCTATCGCTAAAGGTTCAATTTCTACGTCATACTGGGTGGGGTTAACCGACTAAAAGGAAGAAGTGTCCATATCTATTGAACCATGCAAGATAGAATCGATTCTGTTTTTGCAGATGATAGGTTTTTATGTGTATATTAATCCACAAGCCGATCCCAGGTTCTATCGCTAACGGTTCAATTTCTACGTCATACTGGGTGGGGTTAACCGACTAAAAGGGATAAGTGTCCATATCTATTGAACCATGCAAGATAGAATCGATTTTGTTTTTGCAGGTGATAGGTTTTTATGTGTGTATTAATCCACAAGCTGATCCGAGGTTCTATCGCTAACGGTTCAATTTCTACGTCATACTGGGTGGGGTTAACCGACTAAAAGGAATAAGTGTCCATATCTATTGAACCATGCAAGATAGAATCGATTTTGTTTTTGCAGATGATAGGTTTTTATGTGTATATTAATCCACAAGCTGAGCCAAGGTTCTATCGTTAACGGTTCAATTTCTACGTCATACTGTGTGGGGTTAACCGACTAAAAGGGATAAGTGTCCATATCTATTGAACCATGCAAGATAAAATCGATTTTGTTTTTGCAGGTGATAGGTTTTTATGTGTATATTAATCCACAAGCTGATTCAAGGTTCTATCGCTAACGGTTCAATTTCTACGTCATACTGTGTGGGGTTAACCGACTAAAAGGGATAAGTGTCCATATCTATTGAACCAAGCAAAACAGAATCGATTTTATTTCTGCAGATGGTAGGTCTTTATGTGTGTATTAATCCACAAGCTGATCCGAGGTTCTATCGCTAACGGTTCAATTTCTACGTCATACTGGGTGGGGTTAACCGACTAAAAGGAATAAGTGTCCATATCTATTGAACCATGCAAGATAGAATCGATTCTGTTTTTGCAGATGATAGGTTTTTATGTATATATTAATCCACAAGCCGATCCCAGGTTCTATCGCTAACGGTTCAATTTCTACGTCATACTGTGTGGGGTTAACCGACTAAAAGGGATAAGTGTCCATATCTATTGAACCAAGCAAGATAGGATCCATTTTGTTTTTGCAGGTGATAGGTTTTTATGTGTGTATTAATCCACAAGCTGATCCGAGGTTCTATCGCTAACGGTTCAATTTCTACGTCATACTGGGTGGGGTTAACCGACTAAAAGGGATAAGTGTCCATATCTATTGAACCATGCAAGATAGAATCGATTTTGTTTTTGCAGATGATAGGTTTTTATGTGTATATTAATCCACAAGCTGATCCAAGGTTCTATCGTTAACGGTTCAATTTCTACGTCATACTGTGTGGGGTTAACCGACTAAAAGGGATAAGTGTCCATATCTATTGAACCATGCAAGATAGAATCGATTTTGTTTTTGCAGGTGATAGGTTTTTATGTGTATATTAATCCACAAGCTGATTCAAGGTTCTATCGCTAACGGTTCAATTTCTACGTCATACTGTGTGGGGTTAACCGACTAAAAGGGATAAGTGTCCATATCTATTGAACCAAGCAAAACAGAATCGATTTTATTTCTGCAGATGGTAGGTCTTTATGTGTGTATTAATCCACAAGCTGATCCGAGGTTCTATCGCTAACGGTTCAATTTCTACGTCATACTGGGTGGGGTTAACCGACTAAAAGGAATAAGTGTCCATATCTATTGAACCATGCAAGATAGAATCGATTTTGTTTTTGCAGATGATAGGTTTTTATGTGTATATTAATCCACAAGCTGACCCAAGGTTCTATCGTTAACGGTTCAATTTCTACGTCATACTGTGTGGGGTTAACCGACTAAAAGGGATAAGTGTCTATATCTATTGAACCATGCAAGATAGAATCGATTTTGTTTTTGCAGATGATAGGTTTTATGTGTATATTAATCCACAAGCTGATCCAAGGTTCTATCGCTAACGGTTCAATTTCTACGTCATAAAAGGGATAAGTGTCCATATCTATTGAACCAAGCAAGACAGAATTGATTTTATTTCTGCAGATGGTAGGTTTTTATGTGTGTATTAATCCACAAGCTGATTCAAGGTTCTATTGCTAACGGTTCAATTTCTACGTCATACTGGGTGGGGTTAACCGACTAAAAGGAATAAGTGTCCATATCTATTGAACCATGCAAGATAGAATCGATTTTGTTTTTGCAGATGATAGGTTTTTATGTGCATATTACTCCACAAGCTGACCCAAGGTTCTATCGTTAACGGTTCAATTTCTACGTCATACTGGGTGGGGTTAACCGACTAAAAGGAATAAGTGTCCATATCTATTGAACCAAGCAAGACAGAATTGATTTTATTTCTGCAGATGGTAGGTTTTTATGTGTGTATTAATCCACAAGCTGATTCAAGGTTCTATCGCTAACGGTTCAATTTCTACGTCATACTGGGTGGGGTTAACCGACTAAAAGGAATAAGTGTCCATATCTATTGAACCATGCAAGATAGAATCGATTTTGTTTTTGCAGATGATAGGTTTTTATGTGTATATTAATCCGCAAGCCGATACCAGGTTCTATCGCTAACGGTTCAATTTCTACGTCATACTGGGTGGGGTTAACCGACTAAAAGGGATAAGTGTCCATATCTATTGAACCATGCAAGATAGAATCGATTTTGTTTTTGCAGATGATAGGTTTTTATGTGTATATTAATCCACAAGCTGATCCAAGGTTTTATCGCTAACGGTTCAATTTCTACGTCATACTGGGTGGGGTTAACCGACTAAAAGGGATAAGTGTCCATATCTATTGAACCATGCAAGATAGAATCGATTTTGTTTTTGCAGGTGATAGGTTTTTATGTGTGCATTAATCCACAAGCTGATCCGAGGTTCTATCGCCAACGGTTCAATTTCTACGTCATACTGGGTGGGGTTAACCGACTAAAAGGAATAAGTGTCCATATCTATTGAACCATGCAAGATAGAATCGATTTTGTTTTTGCAGATGATAGGTTTTTATGTGTGTATTAATCCACAAGCTGAGCCAAGGTTCTATCGTTAACGGTTCAATTTCTACGTCATACTGTGTTGGGTTAACCGACTAAAAGGGATAAGTGTCCATATCTATTGAACCGTGCAAGATAAAATCGATTTTGTTTTTGCAGGTGATAGGTTTTTATGTGTATATTAATCCACAAGCTGATTCAAGGTTCTATCGCTAACGGTTCAATTTATACGTCATACTGTGTGGGGTTAACCGACTAAAAGGGATAAGTGTCCATATCTATTGAACCAAGCAAAACAGAATCGATTTTATTTCTGCAGATGGTAGGTCTTTATGTGTGTATTAATCCACAAGCTGATCCGAGGTTCTATCGCTAACGGTTCAATTTCTACGTCATACTGGGTGGGGTTAACCGACTAAAAGGAATAAGTGTCCATATCTATTGAACCATGCAAGATAGAATCGATTCTGTTTTTGCAGATGATAGGTTTTTATGTGTATATTAATCCACAAGCCGATCCCAGGTTCTATCGCTAACGGTTCAATTTCTACGTCATACTGTGTGGGGTTAACCGACTAAAAGGGATAAGTGTCCATATCTATTGAACCAAGCAAGATAGGATCCATTTTGTTTTTGCAGGTGATAGGTTTTTATGTGTGTATTAATCCACAAGCTGATTCAAGGTTCTATCGCTAACGGTTCAATTTCTACGTCATACTGTGTGGGGTTAACCGACTAAAAGGGATAAGTGTCCATATCTATTGAACCAAGCAAAACAGAATCGATTTTATTTCTGCAGATGGAAGGTCTTTATGTGTGTATTAATCCACAAGCTGATCCGAGGTTCTATCGCTAACGGTTCAATTTCTACGTCATACTGGGTGGGGTTAACCGACTAAAAGGAATAAGTGTCCATATCTATTGAACCATGCAAGATAGAATCGATTTTGTTTTTGCAGATGATAGGTTTTTATGTGTATATTAATCCACAAGCTGATCCAAGGTTCTATCGTTAACGGTTCAATTTCTACGTCATACTGTGTGGGGTTAACCGACTAAAAGGGATAAGTGTCCATATCTATTGAACCATGCAAGATAGAATCGATTTTGTTTTTGCAGGTGATAGGTTTTTATGTGTATATTAATCCACAAGCTGATTCAAGGTTCTATCGCTAACGGTTCAATTTCTACGTCATACTGTGTGGGGTTAACCGACTAAAAGGGATAAGTGTCCATATCTATTGAACCAAGCAAAACAGAATCGATTTTATTTCTGCAGATGGAAGGTCTTTATGTGTGTATTAATCCACAAGCTGATCCGAGGTTCTATCGCTAACGGTTCAATTTCTACGTCATACTGGGTGGGGTTAACCGACTAAAAGGAATAAGTGTCCATATCTATTGAACCATGCAAGATAGAATCGATTTTGTTTTTGCAGATGATAGGTTTTTATGTGTATATTAATCCACAAGCTGACCCAAGGTTCTATCGTTAACGGTTCAATTTCTACGTCATACTGTGTGGGGTTAACCGACTAAAAGGGATAAGTGTCTATATCTATTGAACCATGCAAGATAGAATCGATTTTGTTTTTGCAGATGATAGGTTTTTATGTGTATATTAATCCAGAAGCTGATCCAAGGTTCTATCGCTAACGGTTCAATTTCTACGTCATAAAAGGGATAAGTGTCCATATCTATTGAACCAAGCAAGACAGAATTGATTTTATTTCTGCAGATGGTAGGTTTTTATGTGTGTATTAATCCACAAGCTGATTCAAGGTTCTATTGCTAACGGTTCAATTTCTACGTCATACTGGGTGGGGTTAACCGACTAAAAGGAATAAGTGTCCATATCTATTGAACCATGCAAGATAGAATCGATTTTGTTTTTGCAGATGATAGGCTTTTATGTGTATATTAATCCACAAGCTGACCCAAGGTTCTATCGTTAACGGTTCAATTTCTACGTCATACTGGGTGGGGTTAACCGACTAAAAGGAATAAGTGTCCATATCTATTGAACCAAGCAAGACAGAATTGATTTTATTTCTGCAGATGGTAGGTTTTTATGTGTGTATTAATCCACAAGCTGATTCAAGGTTCTATCGCTAACGGTTCAATTTCTACGTCATACTGGGTGGGGTTAACCGACTAAAAGGAACAAGTGTCCATATCTATTGAACCATGCAAGATAGAATCGATTTTGTTTTTGCAGATGATAGGTTTTTATGTGTATATTAATCCACAAGCCGATACCAGGTTCTATCGCTAACGGTTCAATTTCTACGTCATACTGGGTGGGGTTAACCGACTAAAAGGGATAAGTGTCCATATCTATTGAACCATGCAAGATAGAATCGATTTTGTTTTTGCAGATGATAGGTTTTTATGTGTATATTAAGCCACAAGCTGATCCAAGGTTCTATCGCTAACGGTTCAATTTCTACGTCATAAAAGGGATAAGTGTCCATATCTATTGAACCAAGCAAGACAGAATTGATTTTATTTCTGCAGATGGTAGGTTTTTATGTGTGTATTAATCCACAAGCTGATTAAAGGTTCTATCGGTAACGGTTCAATTTCTACGTCATACTATGTGGGGTTAACCGACTAAAAGGGATAAGTGTCCATATCTATTGAACCAAGCAAGACAGAATCGATTTTATTTCTGCAGATGGTAGGTTTTTATGTGTGTATTAATCCACAAGCTGATCCGAGGTTCTATCGCTAACGGTTCAATTTCTACGTCATACTGGGTAGGGTTAACCAACTAAAAGGAATAAGTGTCCATATCTATTGAACCATGCAAGATAGAATCGATTTTGTTTTTGCAGATGATAGGTTTTTATGTGTATATTAATCCACAAGCTGACCCAAGGTTCTATCGTTAACGGTTCAATATCTACTTCATACTGTGTGGGGTTAACCGACTAAAAGGGATAAGTGTCCATATCTATTGAACCATGCAAGATAGAATCGATTTTGTTTTTGCAGATGATAGGTTTTTATGTGCATATTAAGCCACAAGCTGATCCAAGGTTCTATCGCTAACGGTTCAATTTCTACGTCATAAAAGGGATAAGTGTCCATATCTATTGAACCAAGCAAGACAGAATTGATTTTATTTCTGCAGATGGTAGGTTTTTATGTGTGTATTAATCCACAAGCTGATTCAAGGTTCTATCGCTAACGGTTCAATTTCTACGTCATACTGGGTGGGGTTAACCGACTAAAAGGAATAAGTGTCCATATCTATTGAACCATGCAAGATAGAATCGATTTTGTTTTTGCAGATGATAGGTTTTTATGTGTATATTAATCCACAAGCCGATACCAGGTTCTATCGCTAACGGTTCAATTTCTACGTCATACTGGGTGGGGTTAACCGACTAAAAGGGATAAGTGTCCATATCTATTGAACCATGCAAGATAGAATCGATTTTGTTTTTGCAGATGATAGGTTTTTATGTGCATATTAAGCCACAAGCTGATCCAAGGTTCTATCGCTAACGGTTCAATTTCTACGTCATAAAAGGGATAAGTGTCCATATCTATTGAACCAAGCAAGACAGAATTGATTTTATTTCTGCAGATGGTAGGTTTTTATGTGTGTATTAATCCACAAGCTGATTAAAGGTTCTATCGCTAACGGTTCAATTTCTACGTCATACTATGTGGGGTTAACCGACTAAAAGGGATAAGTGTCCATATCTATTGAACCAAGCAAGACAGAATCGATTTTATTTCTGCAGATGGTAGGTTTTTATGTGTGTATTAATCCACAAGCTGATTCAAGGTTCTATCGCTAACGGTTCAATTTCTACGTCATACTGGGTGGGGTTAACCGACTAAAAGGAATAAGTGTCCATATCTATTGAACCATGCAAGATAGAATCGACTTTGTTTTTGCAGATGATAGGTTTTTATGTGTATATTAATCCACAAGCCGATACCAGGTTCTATCGCTAACGGTTCAATTTCTACGTCATACTGGGTGGGGTTAACCGACTAAAAGGGATAAGTGTCCATATCTATTGAACCATGCAAGATAGAATCGATTTTGTTTTTGCAGATGATAGGTTTTTATGTGTATATTAATCCACAAGCTGATCCAAGGTTTTATCGCTAACGGTTCAATTTCTACGTCATACTGGGTGGGGTTAACCGACTAAAAGGGATAAGTGTCCATATCTATTGAACCATGCAAGATAGAATCGATTTTGTTTTTGCAGGTGATAGGTTTTTATGTGTGCATTAATCCACAAGCTGATCCGAGGTTCTATCGCCAACGGTTCAATTTCTACGTCATACTGGGTGGGGTTAACCGACTAAAAGGAATAAGTGTCCATATCTATTGAACCATGCAAGATAGAATCGATTTTGTTTTTGCAGATGATAGGTTTTTATGTGTGTATTAATCCACAAGCTGAATCAAGGTTCTATCGTTAACGGTTCAATTTCTACGTCATACTGTGTGGGGTTAACCGACTAAAAGGGATAAGTGTCCATATCTATTGAACCGTGCAAGATAAAATCGATTTTGTTTTTGCAGGTGATAGGTTTTTATGTGTATATTAATCCACAAGCTGATTCAAGGTTCTATCGCTAACGGTTCAATTTATACGTCATACTGGGTGGGGTTAACCGACTAAAAGGAATAAGTGTCCATATCTATTGAACCATGCAAGATAGAATCGATTTTGTTTTTGCAGATGATAGGTTTTTATGTGTATATTAATCCACAAGCTGATCCAAGGTTTTATCGCTAACGGTTCAATTTCTACGTCATACTGGGTGGGGTTAACCGACTAAAAGGGATAAGTGTCCATATCTATTGAACCGTGCAAGATAAAATCGATTTTGTTTTTGCAGGTGATAGGTTTTTATGTGTATATTAATCCACAAGCTGATTCAAGGTTCTATCGCTAACGGTTCAATTTATACGTCATACTGGGTGGGGTTAACCGACTAAAAGGAATAAGTGTCCATATCTATTGAACCATGCAAGATAGAATCGATTTTGTTTTTGCAGATGATAGGTTTTTATGTGTATATTAATCCACAAGCTGATCCAAGGTTTTATCGCTAACGGTTCAATTTATACGCCATACTGGGTGGGGTTAACCGACTAAAAGGAATAAGTGTCCATATCTATTGAACCATGCAAGATAGAATCGATTTTGTTTTTGCAGATGATAGGTTTTTATGTGTATATTAATCCACAAGCTGATCCAAGGTTCTATCGTTAACGGTTCAATTTCTACGTCATACTGTGTGGGGTTAACCGACTAAAAGGGATAAGTGTCCATATCTATTGAACCGTGCAAGATAAAATCGATTTTGTTTTTGCAGGTGATAGGTTTTTATGTGTATATTAATCCACAAGCTGATTCAAGGTTCTATCGCTAACGGTTCAATTTATACGTCATACTATGTGGGGTTAACCGACTAAAAGGGATAAGTGTCCATATCTATTGAACCAAGCAAGACAGAATCGATTTTATTTCTGCAGATGGTAGGTTTTTATGTGTGTATTAATCCACAAGCTGATTCAAGGTTCTATCGCTAACGGTTCAATTTCTACGTCATACTGGGTGGGGTTAACCGACTAAAAGGAATAAGTGTCCATATCTATTGAACCATGCAAGATAGAATCGATTTTGTTTTTGCAGATGATAGGTTTTTATGTGTGCATTAATCCACAAGCTGATCCGAGGTTCTATCGCCAACGGTTCAATTTCTACGTCATACTGGGTGGGGTTAACCGACTAAAAGGAATAAGTGTCCATATCTATTGAACCATGCAAGATAGAATCGATTTTGTTTTTGCAGATGATAGGTTTTTATGTGTGTATTAATCCACAAGCTGAGCCAAGGTTCTATCGTTAACGGTTCAATTTCTACGTCATACTGTGTGGGGTTAACCGACTAAAAGGGATAAGTGTCCATATCTATTGAACCGTGCAAGATAAAATCGATTTTGTTTTTGCAGGTGATAGGTTTTTATGTGTACATTAATCCACAAGCTGACTCAAGGTTCTATCGCTAACGGTTCAATTTATACGTCATACTGTGTGGGGTTAACCGACTAAAAGGGATAAGTGTCCATATCTATTGAACCAAGCAAAACAGAATCGATTTTATTTCTGCAGATGGTAGGTCTTTATGTGTGTATTAATCCACAAGCTGATCCGAGGTTCTATCGCTAACGGTTCAATTTCTACGTCATACTGGGTGGGGTTAACCGACTAAAAGGAATAAGTGTCCATATCTATTGAACCATGCAAGATAGAATCGATTCTGTTTTTGCAGATGATAGGTTTTTATGTGTATATTAATCCACAAGCCGATCCCAGGTTCTATCGCTAACGGTTCAATTTCTACGTCATACTGTGTGGGGTTAACCGACTAAAAGGGATAAGTGTCCATATCTATTGAACCAAGCAAGATAGGATCCATTTTGTTTTTGCAGGTGATAGGTTTTTATGTGTGTATTAATCCGCAAGCTGATCTGAGGTTCTATCGCTAACGGTTCAATTTCTACGTCATACTGGGTGGGGTTAACCGACTAAAAGGAATAAGTGTCCATATCTATTGAACCATGCAAGATAGAATCGATTTTGTTTTTGCAGATGATAGGTTTTTATGTGTATATTAATCCACAAGCTGATCCAAGGTTCTATCGTTAACGGTTCAATTTCTACGTCATACTGTGTGGGGTTAACCGACTAAAAGGGATAAGTGTCCATATCTATTGAACCATGCAAGATAGAATCGATTTTGTTTTTGCAGGTGATAGGTTTTTATGTGTATATTATTCCACAAGCTGATTCAAGGTTCTATCGCTAACGGTTCAATTTCTACGTCATACTGTGTGGGGTTAACCGACTAAAAGGGATAAGTGTCCATATCTATTGAACCAAGCAAAACAGAATCGATTTTATTTCTGCAGATGGAAGGTCTTTATGTGTGTATTAATCCACAAGCTGATCCGAGGTTCTATCGCTAACGGTTCAATTTCTACGTCATACTGGGTGGGGTTAACCGACTAAAAGGAATAAGTGTCCATATCTATTGAACCATGCAAGATAGAATCGATTTTGTTTTTGCAGATGATAGGTTTTTATGTGTATATTAATCCACAAGCTGACCCAAGGTTCTATCGTTAACGGTTCAATTTCTACGTCATACTGTGTGGGGTTAACCGACTAAAAGGGATAAGTGTCTATATCTATTGAACCATGCAAGATAGAATCGATTTTGTTTTTGCAGATGATAGGTTTTTATGTGTATATTAATCCACAAGCTGATCCAAGGTTCTATCGCTAACGGTTCAATTTCTACGTCATAAAAGGGATAAGTGTCCATATCTATTGAACCAAGCAAGACAGAATTGATTTTATTTCTGCAGATGGTAGGTTTTTATGTGTGTATTAATCCACAAGCTGATTCAAGGTTCTATTGCTAACGGTTCAATTTCTACGTCATACTGGGTGGGGTTAACCGACTAAAAGGAATAAGTGTCCATATCTATTGAACCATGCAAGATAGAATCGATTTTGTTTTTGCAGATGATAGGCTTTTATGTGTATATTAATCCACAAGCTGACCCAAGGTTCTATCGTTAACGGTTCAGTTTCTACGTCATACTGGGTGGGGTTAACCGACTAAAAGGAATAAGTGTCCATATCTATTGAACCAAGCAAGACAGAATTGATTTTATTTCTGCAGATGGTAGGTTTTTATGTGTGTATTAATCCACAAGCTGATTCAAGGTTCTATCGCTAACGGTTCAATTTCTACGTCATACTGGGTGGGGTTAACCGACTAAAAGGAATAAGTGTCCATATCTATTGAACCATGCAAGATAGAATCGATTTTGTTTTTGCAGATGATAGGTTTTTATGTGTATATTAATCCACAAGCCGATACCAGGTTCTATCGCTAACGGTTCAATTTCTACGTCATACTGGGTGGGGTTAACCGACTAAAAGGGATAAGTGTCCATATCTATTGAACCATGCAAGATAGAATCGATTTTGTTTTTGCAGATGATAGGTTTTTATGTGTATATTAAGCCACAAGCTGATCCAAGGTTCTATCGCTAACGGTTCAATTTCTACGTCATAAAAGGGATAAGTGTCCATATCTATTGAACCAAGCAAGACAGAATTGATTTTATTTCTGCAGATGGTAGGTTTTTATGTGTGTATTAATCCACAAGCTGATTAAAGGTTCTATCGCTAACGGTTCAATTTCTACGTCATACTATGTGGGGTTAACCGACTAAAAGGGATAAGTGTCCATATCTATTGAACCAAGCAAGACAGAATCGATTTTATTTCTGCAGATGGTAGGTTTTTATGTGTGTATTAATCCACAAGCTGATCCGAGGTTCTATCGCTAACGGTTCAATTTCTACGTCATACTGGGTAGGGTTAACCAACTAAAAGGAATAAGTGTCCATATCTATTGAACCATGCAAGATAGAATCGATTTTGTTTTTGCAGATGATAGGTTTTTATGTGTATATTAATCCACAAGCTGACCCAAGGTTCTATCGTTAACGGTTCAATATCTACTTCATACTGTGTGGGGTTAACCGACTAAAAGGGATAAGTGTCCATATCTATTGAACCATGCAAGATAGAATCGATTTTGTTTTTGCAGGTGATAGGTTTTTATGTGTATATTAATCCACAAGCTGATCCAAGGTTCTATCGCTAACGGTTCAATTTCTACGTCATAAAAGGGATAAGTGTCCATATCTATTGAACCAAGCAAGACAGAATTGATTTTATTTCTGCAGATGGTAGGTTTTTATGTGTGTATTAATCCACAAGCTGATTCAAGGTTCTATCGCTAACGGTTCAATTTACACGTCATACTGGGTGGGGTTAACCGACTAAAAGGAATAAGTGTCCATATCTATTGAACCATGCAAGATAGAATCGATTTTGTTTTTGCAGATGATAGGTTTTTATGTGTATATTAATCCACAAGCTGACCCAAGGTTCTATCGTTAACGGTTCAATTTCTACGTCATACTGGGTGGGGTTAACCGACTAAAAGGAATAAGTGTCCATATCTATTGAACCATGCAAGATAGAATCGATTCTGTTTTTGCAGATGATAGGCTTTTATGTGTATATTAATCCACAAACCGATCCCAGTTTCTATCGCTAACGGTTCAATTTCTACGTCATACTGGGTGGGGTTAACCGACTAAAAGGGATAAGTGTCCATATCTATTGAACCATGCAAGATAGAATCGATTTTGTTTTTGCAGATGATAGGTTTTTATGTGTATATTAATCCACAAGCTGATCCAAGGTTCTATCGCTAACGGTTCAATTTCTACGTCATAAAAGGGATAAGTGTCCATATCTATTGAACCAAGCAAGACAGAATTGATTTTATTTCTGCAGATGGTAGGTTTTTATGTGTGTATTAATCCACAAGCTGATTCAAGGTTCTATCGCTAACGGTTCAATTTCTACGTCATACTGGGTGGGGTTAACCGACTAAAAGGAATAAGTGTCCATATCTATTGAACCATGCAAGATAGAATCGATTTTGTTTTTGCAGATGATAGGTTTTTATGTGTATATTAATCCACAAGCCGATCCCAGGTTCTATCGCTAACGGTTCAATTTCTACGTCATACTGGGAGGGGTTAACCGACTAAAAGGGATAAGTGTCCATATCTATTGAACCATGCAAGATAGAATCGATTTTGTTTTTCGAGATGATATTTTTTTATGTGTATATTAATCCACAAGCTGATCCAAGGTTCTATCGCTAACGGTTCAATTTCTACGTCATAAAAGGGATAAGTGTCCATATCTATTGAACCAAGCAAGACAGAATTGATTTTATTTCTGCAGATGGTAGGTTTTTATGTGTATATTAATCCACAAGCTGATCCAAGGTTCTATCGCTAACGGTTCAATTTCTACGTCATACTGGGTGGGGTTAAACGACTAAAAGGGATAAGTGTCCATATCTATTGAACCAAGCAAGATAGAATCGATTTTGTTTTTGCAGATTATAGGCTTTTATGTGTATATTAATCCACAAGCTGACCCAAGGTTCTATCATTAACGGTTCAATTTCTACGTCATACTGTGTGGGGTTAACCGACTAAAAGGGATAAGTGTCCATATCTATTGAACCAAGCAAGACAGAATCGATTTTATTTCTGCAGATGGTAGGTTTTTATGTGTGTATTAATCCACAAGCTGATCCAAGGTTCTATCGCTAACGGTTCAATTTCTACGTCATAAAAGGTATAAGTGTCCACATCTATTGAACCAAGCAAAATAGAATCGATTTTATTTTTGCAGATTATAGGTTTTTATGTGTATATTAATCCACAAGCTGATCCAAGGTTCTATCGCTAACGGTTCAATTTCTACGTCATACTGTGTGGGGTTAACCGACTAAAAGGGATAAGTGTCCATATCTATTGAACCAAGCAAGATAGAATCGATTTTGTTTTTGCAGATGATAGGTTTTTATGTGTATATTAATCCACAAGCCGATCCAAGGTTCTATCGCTAACGGTTCAATTTCTACGTCATACTGGGTGGGGTTAACCGACTAATAGGGATAAGTGTCTATATCTATTGAACCAAGCAAGGTAGAATCGAATTTATTTTTGCAGATGGTAGGTTTTTATGTGCATATTAATCCACAAGCTGATCCAAGGTTCTATCGCTAACGGTTCAATTTCTATGTCAAACTGGGTGAGGTTAACCGACTAAAAGGGATAAGTGTCCATATCTATTGAACCAAGCAAGACAGAATCGATTTTATTTTTGCAGATGGTAGGCTTTTATGTGTATATTAATCCAAAAGCTGACCCAAGGTTCTATCGCTAACGGTTTAATTTCTACGTCATACTGGGTGGGGTTAACCGACTAAAAGGGATAAGTGTCCATATCTATTGAACCAAGCAAGATAGAATCGATTTTGTTTTTGCATATGATAGGTTTTTACGTGTATATTAATCCACAAGCCCACCCAAGGTTCTATCGCTAACGGTTCAATTTCTACGTCATACTGGGTGGGGTTAACCGACTAATAGGGATAAGTGTCTATATCTATTGAACCAAGCAAGGTAGAATCGAATTTATTTTTGCAGATGGTAGGCTTTTATGTGTGTATTAATCCACAAGCTGATTCAAGGTTCTATCGCTAACGGTTCAATTTCTACGTCATAAAAGGGATAAGTGTCCACATCTATTGAACCAAGCAAAATAGAATCGATTTTATTTTTGCAGATTATAGGTTTTTATGTGTATATTAATCCTCAAGCTGATCCAAGGTTCTATCGCTAACGGTTCAATTTCTACATCATACTATGTGGGGTTAACCGACTAAAAGGGATAAGTGTCCATATCTATTGAACCAAGCAAGATAGGATCGATTTTGTTTTTGCGGATGGTAGGTTTTTATGTGTATATTAATCCACAAGCTGATCCAAGGTTCTATCGTTAACGGTTCAATTTCTACGTCATACTGGGTGGGGTTAAACGACTAAAAGGGATAAGTGTCCATATCTATTGAACCAAGCAAGATAGAATCGATTTTGTTTTTGCAGATTATAGGCTTTTATGTGTATATTAATCAAAAAGCTGATCCAAGGTTCTATCGCTAACGGTTCAATTTCTACGTCATACTGGTTGGGGTTAACCGACTAAAAGGTATAAGTGTCCATATCTATTGAACCAAGCAAGATAGAATCGATTTTGTTTTTGCAGATTATAGGTTTTTATGTGTATATTAATCCGCAAGCTGATCCAAGGTTTTTTCGCTAACGGTTCAATTTCTACGTCATACTGTGTGGGGTGAACCGACTAAAAGGGATAAGTGTCCATATCTATTGAACCAAGCAAGATAGAATCGATTTTGTTTTTGCAGATGGTAGGCTTTTATGTGTATATTAATCCACAAGCTGATCCAAGGTTCTATCATTAACGGTTCAATTTCTACGTCATACTGTGTGGGGTGAACCGACTAAAAGGGATAAGTGTCCATATCTATTGAACCAAGCAAGATAGAATCGATTTTGTTTTTGCAGATGGTAGGCTTTTATGTGTATATTAATCCACAAGCTGATCCAAGGTTCTATCATTAACGGTTCAATTTCTACGTCATACTGTGTGGGGTTAACCGACTAAAAGGGATAAGTGTCCATATCTATTGAACCAAGCAAGATAGAATCGATTTTGTTTTTGCAGATGATAGGTTTTTATGTGTGTATTAATCCACAAGCCGATCCAAGGTTCTATCGCTAACGGTTCAATTTCTACGTCATACTGGGTGGGGTTAACCGACTAATAGGGATAAGTGTCTATATCTATTGAACCAAGCAAGGTAGAATCGAATTTATTTTTGCAGATGGTAGGTTTTTATGTGCATATTAATCCACAAGCTGATCCAAGGTTCTATCGCTAACGGTTCAATTTCTACGTCAAACTGGGTGAGGTTAACCGACTAAAAGGGATAAGTGTCCATATCTATTGAACCAAGCAAGACAGAATCGATTTTATTTTTGCAGATAGTAGGCTTTTATGTGTATATTAATCCAAAAGCTGACCCAAGGTTCTATCGCTAACGGTTCAATTTCTACGTCATACTGGGTGGGGTTAACCGACTAAAAGGGATAAGTGTCCATATCTATTGAACCAAGCAAGATAGAATCGATTTTGTTTTTGCAGATGATAGGTTTTTACGTGTATATTAATCCACAAGCCCACCCAAGGTTCTATCGCTAACGGTTCAATTTCTACGTCATACTGGGTGGGGTTAACCGACTAATAGGGATAAGTGTCTATATCTATTGATCCAAGCAAGGTAGAATCGAATTTATTTTTGCAGATGGTTGGCTTTTATGTGCATATTAATACACAAGCTGATCCAAGGTTCTATCACTAACGGTTCAATTTCTACGTCAAACTGGGTGAGGTTAACCAACTAAAAGGGATAAGTGTCCATATCTATTGAACCAAGCAAGACAGAATCGATTTTGTTTTTGCAGATTATAGGTTTTTATGTGTATATTAATCCACAAGCTGATCCAAGGTTTTTTCGCTAACGGTTCAATTTCTACGTCATACTGTGTGGGGTTAACCGACTAAAAGGGATAAGTGTCCATATCTATTAAACAAAGCAAGATAGAATCGATTTTGTTTTTGCAAATTATAGGTTTTTATGTGTATATTAATCCACAAGCTGATCCAAGGTTTTTTCGCTAACGGTTCAATTTCTACGTCATACTGTGTGGGGTTAACCGACTAAAAGGGATAAGCGTCCATATCTATTGAACCAAGCAAAATAGAATCGATTTTGTTTTTGCAGATGGTAGGTTTTTATGTGTATATTAATCCACAAGCTGATCCAAGGTTCTATCATTAACGGTTCAATTTCTACGTCATACTGTGTGGGGTTAACCGACTAAAAGGGATAAGTATCCATATCTATTGAACCAAGCAAGACAGAATCGATTTTATTTCTGCAGATGGTAGGTTTTTATGTGCATATTAATCCACAAGCTGATCCAAGGTTCTATCGCTAACGGTTCAATTTCTACGTCATACTGTGTGGGGTTAACCGACTAAAAGGGATAAGTGTCCATATCTATTGAACCAAGCTAGATAGAATCGATTTTGTTTTTGCAGATGATAGGTTTTTATGTGTATATTAATCCACAAGCCGATCCAAGGTTCTATCGCTAACCGTTCAATTTCTACGTCATACTGGGTGGGGTTAACCGACTAAAAGGGATAAGTGTCCATATCTATTGAACCAAGCAAGACAGAATTGATTTTATTTCTGCAGATGGTAGGTTTTTATGTGTGTATTAATCCACAAGCTGATCCAAGGTTCTATCGCTAACGGTTCAATTTCTACGTCATAAAAGGGATAAGTGTCCACATCTATTGAACCAAGCAAAATAGAATCGATTTTATTTTTGCAGATTATAGGTTTTTATGTGTATATTAATCCACAAGCTGATCCAAGGTTCTATCGCTAACGGTTCAATTTCTACGTCATACTGTGTGGGGTTAACCGACTAAAAGGGATAAGTGTCCATATCTATTGAACCAAGCTAGATAGAATCGATTTTGTTTTAGCAGATGATAGGTTTTTATGTGTATTAATCCACAAGCTGATCCAAGGTTCTATCGCTAACGGTTCAATTTCTACGTCATACTGTGTGGGGTTAACCGACTAAAAGGGATAAGTGTCCATATCTATTGAACCAAGCTAGATAGAATCGATTTTGTTTTTGCAGATGATAGGTTTTTATGTGTGTATTAATCCACAAGCCGATCCAAGGTTCTATCGCTAACGGTTCAATTTCTACGTCATACTGGGTGGGGTTAACCGACTAATAGGGATAAGTGTCTATATCTATTGAACCAAGCAAGGTAGAATCGAATTTATTTTTGCAGATGGTTGGTTTTTATGTGCAATTTATTCCACAAGCTGATCCAAGGTTCTATCGCTAAAGGTTCAATTTCTACGTCAAACTGGGTGGGGTTAACCGACTAAAAGGGATAAGTGTCCATATCTATTGAACCAAGCAAGACAGAATCGATTTTATTTTTGCAGACGGTAGGTTTTTATGTGTATATTAATCCACAAGCCGATCCAAGGTTCTATCGTTAACGGTTCAATTTCTACGTCATACTGTGTGGGGTTAACCGACTAAAAGGGATAAGTGTCCATATCTATTGAACCAAGCAAGACAGAATTGATTTTATTTCTGCGGATGGTAGGTTTTTATGTGTGTATTAATCCACAAGCTGATCCAAGGTTCTATCGCTAACGGTTCAATTTCTACTTCATACTGGGTGGGGTTATCCGACTAAAAGGGATAAGTGTCCATATCTATTGAACCAAGCAAGATAGAATCGATTTTATTTTTGCAGATTATAGGTTTTTAAGTGTATATTAATCCGCAAGCTGATCCAAGGTTCTATCGTTAACGGTTCAATTTCTACGTCCTACCGTGCGGGGTTAACCGACTAAAAGGGATAAGTGTCCATATCTATTGAACCAAGCAAGATAGAATCGAATTTGTTTTTGCAGATGATAGGTTTTTATGTTTATATTAATCCACAAGCTGATCCAAGGTTCTATCGCTAACGGTTCAATTTCTACGTCATACTGGGTGGGGTTAACCGACTAAAAGGGATAAGTGTCCACATCTATTGAACCAAGCAAGATAGAATTGATTTTGTTTTTGCAGATGGTAGGTTTTTATGTGTATATTAATCCACAAGCCGATCCAAGGTTCTATCGCTAACCGTTCAATTTCTACGTCATACTGGGTGGGGTTAACCGACTAAAAGGGATAAGTGTCCATATCTATTGAACCAAGCAAGATAGAATCGATTTTATTTTTGCAGATTATAGGTTTTTATGTGTATATTAATCCACAAGCTGACCCAAGGTTTTTTCGCTAACGGTTCAATTTCTACGTCATACTGTGTGGGGTTAACCGACTAAAAGGGATAAGTGTCCATATCTATTGAACCAAGCAAGATAGAATCGATTTTGTTTTTGCAGATGGTAGTTTTTTATGTGTATATTAATCCACAAGCTGATCCAAGATTCTATCGCTAACGGTTCAATTTCTACGTCATACTGGGTGGGGTTAACCGACTAAAAGGGATAAGTGTCCATATCTATTGAACCAAGCAAGATAGAATCGATTTTGTTTTTGCAGATGGTAGGTTTTTATGTGTATATTAATCCCCAAGCTGATCCAAGATTCTATCGTTAACGTTTCAATTTCTACGTCATACTGTGTGGGGTTATCCGACTAAAAGGGAGAAGTGTCCATATCTATTGAACCAAGCAAGATAGAATCGATTTTATTTTTGCAGGCGGTAGGTTTTTATGTGTATATTAATCCACAAGCCGATCCAAGGTTCTATCGTTAACGGTTCAATTTCTACGTCATACTGTGTGGGGTTAACCGACTAAAAGGGATAAGTGTCCATATCTATTGAACCAAGCAAGATAGAATCGATTTTATTTTTGCAGATTATAGGTTTTTAAGTGTATATTAATCCACAAGATGATCAAAGGTTCTATCGTTAACGGTTAAATTTCTACGTCCTCCCGTGTGGGGTTAAACGACTAAAAGGGATAAGTGTCCATATCTATTGAACCAAGCAAGATAGAATCGATTTTGTTTTTTCAGACGGTAGGTTTTTATGTGTATATTAATCCACAAGCCGATCCAAGGTTCTATCGTTAACGGTTCAATTTCTACGTCATACTGTGTGGGGTTAACCGACTAAAAGGGATAAGTGTCCATATCTATTGAACCAAGCAAGACAGAATTGATTTTATTTCTGCAGATGGTAGGTTTATATGTGTGTATTAATCCACAAGCTGATCCAAGGTTCTATCGCTAACGGTTCAATTTCTACTTCATACTGGGTGGGGTTATCCGACTAAAAGGGATAAGTGTCCATATCTATTGAACCAAGCAAGATAGAATCGATTTTATTTTTGCAGATTATAGGTTTTTAAGTGTATATTAATCCACAAGCTGATCCAAGGTTCTATCGTTAACGGTTAAATTTCTACGTCCTACCGTGTGGGGTTAACCGACTAAAAGGGATAAGTGTCCATATCTATTGAACCAAGCAAGATAGAATCGATTTTGTTTTTGCAGACGGTAGGTTTTTATGTGTATATTAATCCACAAGCCGATCCAAGGTTCTATCGTTAACGGTTCAATTTCTACGTCATACTGTGTGGGGTTAACCGACTAAAAGGGATAAGTGTCCATATCTATTGAACCAAGCAAGACAGAATTGATTTTATTTCTGCAGATGGTAGGTTTTTATGTGTGTATTAATCCACAAGCTTATCCAAGGTTCTATCGTTAACGGTTCAATTTCTACGTAATACTGTGTGGGGTTAACCGACTAAAAGGGATTAGTGTCCATATCTATTGAACCAAGCAAGACAGAATTGATTTTATTTCTGCAGATGGTAGGTTTTTATGTGTGTATTAATCCACAAGCTTATCCAAGGTTCTATCGTTAACGGTTCAATTTCTACGTAATACTGTGTGGGGTTAACCGACTAAAAGGGATTAGTGTCCATATCTATTGAACCAAGCAAGACAGAATCGATTTTATTTCTGCAGATGGTAGGTTTTTATGTGCATATTAATCCACAAGCTGATCCAAGGTTCTATCGCTAACGGTTCAATTTCTACTTCATACTGGGTTGGGTTATCCGACTAAAAGGGATAAGTGTCCATATCTATTGAACCAAGCAAGATAGAATCGATTTTATTTTTGCAGATTATAGGTTTTTAAGTGTATATTAATCCACAAGATGATCAAAGGTTCTATCGTTAACGGTTAAATTTCTACGTCCTCCCGTGTGGGGTTAAACGACTAAAAGGGATAAGTGTCCACATCTATTGAACCAAGCAAAATAGAATCGATTTTATTTTTGCAGATTATATGTTTTTATGTGTATATTAATCCACAAGCTGATTCAAGGTTCTATCGCTAACGGTTCAATTTCTACGTCATACTGTGTGGGGTTAACCGACTAAAAGGGATAAGTGTCCATATCTATTGAACCAAGCAAGACAGAATTGATTTTATTTCTGCAGATGGTAGGTTTATATGTGTGTATTAATCCACAAGCTGATCCAAGGTTCTATCGCTAACGGTTCAATTTCTACTTCATACTGGGTGGGGTTATCCGACTAAAAGGGATAAGTGTCCATATCTATTGAACCAAGCAAGATAGAATCGATTTTATTTTTGCAGATTATAGGTTTTTAAGTGTATATTAATCCACAAGCTGATCCAAGGTTCTATCGTTAACGGTTAAATTTCTACGTCCTACCGTGTGGGGTTAACCGACTAAAAGGGATAAGTGTCCATATCTATTGAACCAAGCAAGATAGAATCGATTTTGTTTTTGCAGACGGTAGGTTTTTATGTGTATATTAATCCACAAGCCGATCCAAGGTTCTATCGTTAACGGTTCAATTTCTACGTCATACTGTGTGGGGTTAACCGACTAAAAGGGATAAGTGTCCATATCTATTGAACCAAGCAAGACAGAATTGATTTTATTTCTGCAGATGGTAGGTTTTTATGTGTGTATTAATCCACAAGCTTATCCAAGGTTCTATCGTTAACGGTTCAATTTCTACGTAATACTGTGTGGGGTTAACCGACTAAAAGGGATTAGTGTCCATATCTATTGAACCAAGCAAGACAGAATCGATTTTATTTCTGCAGGTGGTAGGTTTTTATGTGTGTATTAATCCACAAGCTGATCCAAGCTTCTATCGCTAACGGTTCAATTTCTACGTCATAAAATGGATAAGTGTCCACATCTATTGAACCAAGCAAAATAGAATCGATTTTATTTTTGCAGATTATATGTTTTTATGTGTATATTAATCCACAAGCTGATTCAAGGTTCTATCGCTAACGGTTCAATTTCTACGTCATACTGTGTGGGGTTAACCGACTAAAAGGGATAAGTGTCCATATCTATTGAACCAAGCAAGATAGAATCGATTTTATTTTTGCAGATTATAGGTTTTTATGTGTATATTAATCCACAAGCTGATCCAAGGTTCTATCGCTAACGGTTCAATTTCTACTTCATACTGGGTGGGGTTATCCGACTAAAAGGGATAAGTGTCCATATCTATTGAACCAAGCAAGATAGAATCGATTTTATTTTTGCAGGTTATAGGTTTTTAAGTGTATATTAATCCACAAGCTGATCCAAGGTTCTATCATTAACGGTTACATTTCTACGTCCTACCGTGTGGGGTTAACCGACTAAAAGGGATAAGTGTCCATATCTTTTGAACCAAGCAAGATAGAATCGAATTTGTTTTTGCAGATGATAGGTTTTTATGTGTATATTAATCCACAAGCTGATCCAAGGTTCTATCGCTAACGGTTCAATTTCTACGTCATATTGGGTGGGGTTAACCGACTAAAAGGGATAAGTGTCCATATCTATTGAACCAAGCAAGATAGAATCGAATTTGTTTTTGCAGATGATAGGTTTTTATGTGTATATTAATCCACAAGCTGATCCAAGGTTCTATCGCTAACGGTTCAATTTCTACGTCATATTGGGTGGGGTTAACCGACTAAAAGGGATAAGTGTCCATATCTATTGAACCAAGCAAGATAGAATCGATTTTGTTTTTGCAGATGGTAGGTTTTTATGTGTGTATTAATCCACAAGCTTATCCAAGGTTCTATCGTTAACGGTTCAATTTCTACGTCATACTGTGTGGGGTTAACCGACTAAAAGGGATAAGTGTCCATATCTATTGAACAAAGCAAGACAGAATCGATTTTATTTCTGCAGGTGGTAGGTTTTTATGTGTATTAATCCACAAGCTGATCCAAGCTTCTATCGCTAACGGTTCAATTTCTACGTCATAAAATGGATAAGAGTCCACATCTATTGAACCAAGCAAAATAGAATCGATTTTATTTTTGCAGATTATATGTTTTTATGTGTATATTAATCCACAAGCTGATTCAAGGTTCTATCGCTAGCGGTTCAATTTCTACGTCATACTGTGTGGGGTTAACCGACTAAAAGGGATAAGTGTCCATATCTATTGAACCAAGCAAGATAGAATCGATTTTATTTTTGCAGATTATAGGTTTTTATGTGTATATTAATCCACAAGCTGATCCAAGGTTCTATCGCTAACGGTTCAATTTCTACGTCATACTGTGTGGGGTTAACCGACTAAAAGGGATAAGTGTCCATATCTATTGAACCGAGCAAGATAGAATCGATTTTATTTTTGCAGATGGTAGGTTTTTATGTGTGTATTAATCCACAAGCTTATCCAAGGTTCTATCGTTAACGGTTCAATTTCTACGTAATACTGTGTGGGGTTAACCGACTAAAAGGGATAAGTGTCCATATCTATTGAACCAAGCAAGACAGAATCGATTTTATTTCTGCAGGTGGTAGGTTTTTATGTGTGTATTAATCCACAAGCCGATCCAAGGTTCTATCGTTAACGGTTCAATTTCTACGTCATACTGTGTGGGGTTAACCGACTAAAAGGGATAAGTGTCCATATCTATTGAACCAAGCAAGACAGAATTGATTTTATTTCTGCAGGTGGTAGGTTTTTATGTGTGTATTAATCCACAAGCCGATCCAAGGTTCTATCGTTAACGGTTCAATTTCTACGTCATACTGTGTGGGGTTAACCGACTAAAAGGGATAAGTGTCCATATCTATTGAACCAAGCAAGACAGAATTGATTTTATTTCTGCAGATGGTAGGTTTTTATGTGTATATTAATCCACAAGCTGATCCAAGGTTCTATCGCTAACGGTTCAATTTCTACGTCATATTGGGTGGGGTTAACCGACTAAAAGGGATAAGTGTCCATATCTATTGAACCAAGCAAGATAGAATCGATTTTGTTTTTGCAGATGGTAGGTTTTTATGTGTGTATTAATCCACAAGCTTATCCAAGGTTCTACCGTTAACGGTTCAATTTCTACGTCATACTGTGTGGGGTTAACCGACTAAAAGGGATAAGTGTCCATATCTATTGAACCAAGCAAGACAGAATCGATTTCATTTCTGCAGGTGGTAGGTTTTTATGTGTGTATTAATCCACAAGCTGATCCAAGGTTCTATCGCTAACGGTTCAATTTCTACGTCATACTGTGTGGGGTTAACCGACTAAAAGGGATAAGTGTCCATATCTATTGAACCAAGCAAGACAGAATCGATTTTGTTTTTGCAGATGGTAGGTTTTTACGTGTATATTAATCCACAAGCTGATCCAAGGTTCTATCGCTAACGGTTCAATTTCTACGTCATATTGGGTGGGGTTAACCGACTAAAAGGGATAAGTGTCCATATCTATTGAACCAAGCAAGATAGAATCGATTTTATTTCTGCAGGTGGTAGGTTTTTATGTGTGTATTAATCCACAAGCTGATCCAAGCTTCTATCGCTAACGGTTCAATTTCTACGTCATAAAATGGATAAGTGTCCACATCTATTGAACCAAGCAAAATAGAATCTATTTTATTTTTGCAGATTATATGTTTTTATGTGTATATTAATCCACAAGCTGATTCAAGGTTCTATCGCTAACGGTTCAATTTCTACGTCATACTGTGTGGGGTTAACCGACTAAAAGGGATAAGTGTCCATATCTATTGAACCAAGCAAGATAGAATCGATTTTGTTTTTGCAGATGGTAGGTTTTTATGTGTATATTAATCCACAAGCTGATCCAAGGTTCTATCGCTAACGGTTCAATTTCTACGTCATATTGGGTGGGGTTAACCGACTAAAAGGGATAAGTGTCCATATCTATTGAACCAAGCAAGATAGAATCGATTTTGTTTTTGCAGATGGTAGGTTTTTATGTGTGTATTAATCCACAAGCTGATCCAAGGTTCTATCGCTAACGGTTCAATTTCTACGTCATACTGTGTGGGGTTAACCGACTAAAAGGGATAAGTGTCCATATCTATTGAACCAAGCAAGACAGAATCGATTTTATTTCTGCAGGTGGTAGGTTTTTATGTGTGTATTAATCCACAAGCTGATCCAAGCTTCTATCGCTAACGGTTCAATTTCTACGTTATAAAATGGATAAGTGTCCACATCTATTGAACCAAGCAAAATAGAATCGATTTTATTTTTGCAGATTATATATTTTTATGTGTATATTAATCCACAAGCTGATTCAAGGTTCTATCGCTAACGGTTCAATTTCTACGTCATACTGTGTGGGGTTAACCGACTAAAAGGGATAAGTGTCCATATCTATTGAACCAAGCAAGATAGAACCGATTTTATGTTTGCAGATTATAGGTCTTTATGTGTATATTAATCCACAAGCTGATCCAAGGTTCTATCGCTAACGGTTCAATTTCTACTTCATACTGGGTGGGGTTATCCGACTAAAAGGGATAAGTGTCCATATCTATTGAACCAAGCAAGATAGAATCGATTTTATTTTTGCAGATTATAGGTTTTTAAGTGTACATTAATCCACAAGCTGATCCAAGGTTCTATCGTTAACGGTTAAATTTCTACGTCCTACCGTGTGGGGTTAACCGACTAAAAGGGATAAGTGTCCATATCTATTGAACCAAGCAAGATAGAATCGAATTTGTTTTTGCAGATGATAGGTTTTTATGTGTATATTAATCCACAAGCTGATCCAAGGTTCTATCGCTAACGGTTCAATTTCTACGTCATATTGGGTGGGGTTAACCGACTAAAAGGGATAAGTGTCCATATCTATTGAACCAAGCAAGATAGAATCGATTTTGTTTTTGCAGATGGTAGGTTTTTATGTGTGTATTAATCCACAAGCTTATCCAAGGTTCTATCGTTAACGGTTCAATTTCTACGTCATACTGTGTGGGGTTAACCGACTAAAAGGGATAAGTGTCCATATCTATTGAACCAAGCAAGACAGAATCGATTTTATTTCTGCAGGTGGTAGGTTTTTATGTGTGTATTAATCCACAAGCTGATCCAAGCTTCTATCGCTAACGGTTCAATTTCTACGTCATAAAATGGATAAGTGTCCACATCTATTGAACCAAGCAAAATAGAATCGATTTTATTTTTGCAGATCATATGTTTTTATGTGTATATTAATCCACAAGCTGATTCAAGGTTCTATCGCTAACGGTTCAATTTCTACGTCATACTGTGTGGGGTTAACCGACTAAAAGGGATAAGTGTCCATATCTATTGAACCAAGCAAGATAGAATCGATTTTATTTTTGCAGATTATAGGTTTTTATGTGTACATTAATCCACAAGCTGATCCAAGGTTCTATCGCTAACGGTTCAATTTCTACGTCATACTGTGTGGGGTTAACCGACTAAAAGGGATAAGTGTCCATATCTATTGAACCAAGCAAGATAGAATCGATTTTGTTTTTGGAGATGGTAGCTTTTATGTGTATATTAATCCACAAGCTGATCCAAGGTTCTATCATTAACGGTTCAATTTCTACGTCATACTGTGTGGGGTTAACCGACTAAAAGGGATAAGTGTCCATATCTATTGAACCAAGCAAGACAGAATCGATTTTATTTCTGCAGATGGTAGGTTTTTATGTGTGTATTAATCCACAAGCTGATCCAAGGTTCTATCGCTAACGGTTCAATTTCTACGTCATAAAAGGGATAAGTGTCCACATCTATTGAACCAAGCAAAATAGAATCGATTTTATTTTTGCAGATTATAGGTTTTTATGTGTATATTAATCCACAAGCTGATCCAAGGTTCTATCGCTAACGGTTCAATTTCTACGTCATACTGTGTGGGGTTAACCGACTAAAAGGGATAAGTGTCCATATCTATTGAACCAAGCAAGATAGAATCGATTTTGTTTTTGCAGATGGTAGGTTTTTATGTGTATATTAATACACAAGTTGATCCAAGGTTCTATCGTTAACGGTTCAATTTCTACGTCATACTGGGTGGGGTTAAACGACTAAAAGGGATAAGTGTCCATATCTATTGAACCAAGCAAGATAGAATCGAATTTGTTTTTGCAGATGATAGGTTTTTATGTGTATATTAATCCACAAGCTGATCCAAGGTTCTATCGCTAACGGTTCAATTTCTACGTCATATTGGGTGGGGTTAACCGACTAAAAGGGATAAGTGTCCATATCTATTGAACCAAGCAAGATAGAATCGAATTTGTTTTTGCATATGATAGGTTTTTATGTGTATATTAATCCACAAGCTGATCCAAGGTTCTATCGCTAACGGTTCAATTTCTACGTCATATTGGGTGGGGTTAACCGACTAAAAGGGATAAGTGTCCATATCTATTGAACCAAGCAAGATAGAATCGATTTTGTTTTTGCAGATGGTAGGTTTTTATGTGTGTATTAATCCACAAGCTTATCCAAGGTTCTATCGTTAAAGGTTCAATTTCTACGTCATACTGTGTGGGGTTAACCGACTAAAAGGGATAAGTGTCCATATCTATTGAACCAAGCAAGACAGAATCGATTTTATTTCTGCAGGTGGTAGGTTTTTATGTGTGTATTAATCCACAAGCTGATCCAAGCTTCTATTGCTAACGGTTCAATTTCTACGTCATAAAATGGATAAGTGTCCACATCTATTGAACCAAGCAAAATAGAATCGATTTTATTTTTGCAGATTATATGCTTTTATGTGTATATTAATCCACAAGCTGATTCAAGGTTCTATCGCTAACGGTTCAATTTCTACGTCATACTGTGTGGGGTTAACCGACTAAAAGGGATAAGTGTCCATATCTATTGAACCAAGCAAGATAGAATCGATTTTATTTTTGCAGATTATAGGTTTTTATGTGTATATTAATCCACAAGCTGATCCAAGGTTCTATCGCTAACGGTTCAATTTCTACGTCATACTGTGTGGGGTTAACCGACTAAAAGGGATAAGTGTCCATATCTATTGAACCAAGCAAGATAGAATCGATTTTGTTTTTGGAGATGGTAGGTTTTTATGTGTGTATTAATCCACAAGCTGATCCAAGGTTCTATCGCTAACGGTTCAATTTCTACGTCATAAAAGGGATAAGTGTCCACATCTATTGAACCAAGCAAAATAGAATCGATTTTATTTTTGCAGATTATAGGTTTTTATGTGTATATTAATCCACAAGCTGATTCAAGGTTCTATCGCTAACGGTTCAATTTCTACGTCATACTGTGTGGGGTTAACCGACTAAAAGGGATAAGTGTCCATATCTATTGAACCAAGCAAGATAGAATCGATTTTATTTTTGCAGATTATAGGTTTTTATGTGTATATTAATCCACAAGCTGATCCAAGGTTCTACCGCTAACGGTTCAATTTCTACGTCATACTGTGTGGGGTTAACCGACTAAAAGGGATAAGTGTCCATATCTATTGAACCAAGCAAGATAGAATCGATTTTATTTCTGCAGATGGTAGGTTTTTATGTGTGTATTAATCCACAAGCTGATCCAAGGTTCTATCGCTAACGGTTCAATTTCTACGTCATAAAAGGGATATGTGTCCACATCTATTGAACCAAGCAAAATAGAATCGATTTTATTTTTGCAGATTATAGGTTTTTATGTGTATATTAATCCACAAGCTGATCCAAGGTTCTATCGCTAACGGTTCAATTTCTACGTCATACTGTGTGGGGTTAACCGACTAAAAGGGATAAGTGTCCATATCTATTGAACCAAGCAAGATAGAATCGAATTTGTTTTTGCATATGATAGGTTTTTATGTGTATATTAATCCACAAGCTGATCCAAGGTTCTATCGCTCACGGTTCAATTTCTACGTCATATTGGGTGGGGTTAACCGACTAAAAGGGATAAGTGTCCATATCTATTGAACCAAGCAAGATAGAATCGATTTTGTTTTTGCAGATGGTAGGTTTTTATGCGTGTATTAATCCACAAGCTTATCCAAGGTTCTATCGTTAAAGGTTCAATTTCTACGTCATACTGTGTGGGGTTAACCGACTAAAAGGGATAAGTGTCCATATCTATTGAACCAAGCAAGACAGAATCGATTTTATTTCTGCAGGTGGTAGGTTTTTATGTGTGTATTAATCCACAAGCTGATCCAAGCTCCTATCGCTAACGGTTCAATTTCTACGTCATAAAATGGATAAGTGTCCACATCTATTGAACCAAGCAAAATAGAATCGATTTTATTTTTGCAGATTATATGTTTTTATGTGTATATTAATCCACAAGCTGATCCAAGGTTCTATCATTAACGGTTCAATTTCTACGTCATACTGTGTGGGGTTAACCGACTAAAAGGGATAAGTGTCCATATCTATTGAACCAAGCAAGACAGAATCGATTTTATTTCTGCAGATGGTAGGTTTTTATGTGTGTATTAATCCACAAGCTGATCCAAGGTTCTATCGCTAACGGTTCAATTTCTACGTCATAAAAGGGATAAGTGTCCACATCTATTGAACCAAGCAAAATAGAATCGATTTTATTTTTGCAGATTATAGGTTTTTATGTGTATATTAATCCACAAGCTGATCCAAGGTTCTATCGCTAACGGTTCAATTTCTACGTCATACTGTGTGGGGTTAACCGACTAAAAGGGATAAGTGTCCATATCTATTGAACCAAGCAAGATAGAATCGATTTTGTTTTTGCAGATGGTAGGTTTTTATGTGTATATTAATACACAAGCTGATCCAAGGTTCTATCGTTAACGGTTCAATTTCTACGTCATACTGGGTGGGGTTAAACGACTAAAAGGGATAAGTGTCCATATCTATTGAACCAAGCAAGATAGAATCGATTTTGTTTTTGCAGATTATAGGCTTTTATGTGTATATTAATCCAAAAGCTGATCCAAGGTTCTATCGCTAACGGTCCAATTTCTACGTCATACTGGTTGGGGTTAACCGACTAAAAGGGATAAGTGTCCATATCTATTGAACCAAGCAAGATAGAATCGATTTTGTTTTTGCAGATTATAGGTTTTTATGTGCATATTAATCCACAAGCTGATCCAAGGTTCTATCGCTAACGGTTCAATTTCTACGTCATACTGGGTGGGGTTAACCGACTAAAAGGGATAAGTGTCCATATCTATTGAACCAAGCGAGATAGAATCGATTTTGTTTTTGCAGATGATAGGTTTTTACGTGTATATTAATCCACAAGCCGACCCAAGGTTCTATCGCTAACGGTTCAATTTCTACGTCATACTGGGTGGGGTTAACCGACTAATAGGGATAAGTGTCTATATCTATTGAACCAAGCAAGGTAGAATCGATTTTATTTTTGCAGATTATAGGTTTTTATGTGTATATTAGTCCACAAGCTGATCCAAGGTTCTATCGCTAACGGTTCAATTTCTACGTCATACTGTGTGGGGTTAACCGACTAAAAGGGATAAGTGTCCATATCTATTGAACCAAGCAAGATAGAATCGATTTTGTTTTTGGAGATGGTAGGTTTTTATGTGTATATTAATCCACAAGCTGATCCAAGGTTCTATCGTTAACGGTTCAATTTCTACGTCATACTGTGTTGGGTTAACCGACTAGAAGGGATAAGTGTCCATATCTATTGAACCAAGCAAGACAGAATCGATTTTATTTCTGCAGATGGTAGGTTTTTATGTGTGTATTAATCCACAAGCTGATCCAAGGTTCTATCGCTAACGGTTCAATTTCTACGTCATAAAAGGGATAAGTGTCCACATCTATTGAACCAAGCAAAATAGAATCGATTTTATTTTTGCAGATTATAGGTTTTTATGTGTATATTAATCCACAAGCTGATCCAAGGTTCTACCGCTAACGGTTCAATTTCTACGTCATACTGTGTGGGGTTAACCGACTAAAAGGGATAAGTGTCCATATCTATTGAACCAAGCAAGATAGAATCGATTTTGTTTTTGCAGATGGTAGGTTTTTATGTGTATATTAATCCACAAGCTGATCCAAGGTTCTATCGTTAACGGTTCAATTTCTACGTCATACTGGGTGGGGTTAAACGACTAAAAGGGATAAGTGTCCATATCTATTGAACCAAGCAAGATAGAATCGATTTTGTTTTTGCAGATTATAGGCTTTTATGTGTATATTAATCCAAAAGCTGATCCAAGGTTCTATCGCTAACGGTTCAATTTCTACGTCATACTGGTTGGGGTTAGCCGACTAAAAGGGATAAGTGTCCATATCTATTGAACCAAGCAAGATAGAATAGATTTTGTTTTTGCAGATTATAGGTTTTTATGTGTATATTAATCCACAAGCTGATCCAAGTTTTTTTCGCTAACGGTTCAATTTCTACGTCATACTGTGTGGGGTTAACCGACTAAAAGGGATAAGTGTCCATATCTATTGAACCAAGCAAGACAGAATCGATTTTATTTCTGCAGATGGTAGGTTTTTATGTGTGTATTAATCCACAAGCTGATCCAAGGTTCTATCGCTAACGGTTCAATTTCTACGTCATAAAAGGGATAAGTGTCCACATCTATTGAACCAAGCAAAATAGAATCGATTTTATTTTTGCAGATTATAGGTTTTTATGTGTATATTAATCCACAAGCTGATCCAAGGTTCTATCGCTAACGGTTCAATTTCTACGTCATAAAATGGATAAGTGTCCACATCTATTGAACCAAGCAAAATAGAATCGATTTTATTTTTGCAGATTATATGTTTTTATGTGTATATTAATCCACAAGCTGATTCAAGGTTCTATCGCTAACGGTTTAATTTCTACGTCATACTGTGTGGGGTTAACCGACTAAAAGGGATAAGTGTCCATATCTATTGAACCAAGCAAGATAGAATCGATTTTATTTTTGCAGATTATAGTTTTTTATGTGTATATTAATCCACAAGCTGATCCAAGGTTCTATCGCTAACGGTTCAATTTCTACGTCATACTGTGTGGGGTTAACCGACTAAAAGGGATAAGTGTCCATATCTATTGAACCAAGTAAGATAGAATCGATTTTGTTTTTGGAGATGGTAGGTTTTTATGTGTGTATTAATCCACAAGCTGATCCAAGGTTCTATCGCTAACGGTTCAATTTCTACGTCATAAAAGGGATAAGTGTCCACATCTATTGAACCAAGCAAAATAGAATCGATTTTATTTTTGCAGATTATAGGTTTTTATGTGTATATTAATCCACAAGCTGATTCAAGGTTCTATCGCTAACGGTTCAATTTCTACGTCATACTGTGTGGGGTTAACCGACTAAAAGGGATAAGTGTCCATATCTATTGAACCAAGCAAGATAGAATCGATTTTATTTTTGCAGATTATAGGTTTTTATGTGTATATTAATCCACAAGCTGATCCAAGGTTCTATCGCTAACGGTTCAATTTCTACGTCATACTGTGTGGGGTTAACCGACTAAAAGGGATAAGTGTCCATATCTATTGAACCAAGCAAGATAGAATCGATTTTATTTCTGCAGATGGTAGGTTTTTATGTGTGTATTAATCCACAAGCTGATCCAAGGTTCTATCGCTAACGGTTCAATTTCTACGTCATAAAAGGGATAAGTGTCCACATCTATTGAACCAAGCAAAATAGAATCGATTTTATTTTTGCAGATTATAGGTTTTTATGTGTATATTAATCCACAAGCTGATCCAAGGTTCTATCGCTAACGGTTCAATTTCTACGTCATACTGTGTGGGGTTAACCGACTAAAAGGGATAAGTGTCCATATCTATTGAACCAAGCAAGACAGAATCGATTTTATTTCTGCAGGTGGTAGGTTTTTATGTGTGTATTAATCCACAAGCTGATCCAAGCTTCTATCGCTAACGGTTCAATTTCTACGTCATAAAATGGATAAGTGTCCACATCTATTGAACCAAGCAAAATAGAATCGATTTTATTTTTGCAGATCATATGTTTTTATGTGTATATTAATCCACAAGCTGATTCAAGGTTCTATCGCTAACGGTTCAATTTCTACGTCATACTGTGTGGGGTTAACCGACTAAAAGGGATAAGTGTCCATATCTATTGAACCAAGCAAGATAGAATCGATTTTATTTTTGCAGATTATAGGTTTTTATGTGTACATTAATCCACAAGCTGATCCAAGGTTCTATCGCTAACGGTTCAATTTCTACGTCATACTGTGTGGGGTTAACCGACTAAAAGGGATAAGTGTCCATATCTATTGAACCAAGCAAGATAGAATCGATTTTGTTTTTGGAGATGGTAGCTTTTATGTGTATATTAATCCACAAGCTGATCCAAGGTTCTATCATTAACGGTTCAATTTCTACGTCATACTGTGTGGGGTTAACCGACTAAAAGGGATAAGTGTCCATATCTATTGAACCAAGCAAGACAGAATCGATTTTATTTCTGCAGATGGTAGGTTTTTATGTGTGTATTAATCCACAAGCTGATCCAAGGTTCTATCGCTAACGGTTCAATTTCTACGTCATAAAAGGGATAAGTGTCCACATCTATTGAACCAAGCAAAATAGAATCGATTTTATTTTTGCAGATTATAGGTTTTTATGTGTATATTAATCCACAAGCTGATCCAAGGTTCTATCGCTAACGGTTCAATTTCTACGTCATACTGTGTGGGGTTAACCGACTAAAAGGGATAAGTGTCCATATCTATTGAACCAAGCAAGATAGAATCGATTTTGTTTTTGCAGATGGTAGGTTTTTATGTGTATATTAATACACAAGTTGATCCAAGGTTCTATCGTTAACGGTTCAATTTCTACGTCATACTGGGTGGGGTTAAACGACTAAAAGGGATAAGTGTCCATATCTATTGAACCAAGCAAGATAGAATCGAATTTGTTTTTGCAGATGATAGGTTTTTATGTGTACATTAATCCACAAGCTGATCCAAGGTTCTATCGCTAACGGTTCAATTTCTACGTCATATTGGGTGGGGTTAACCGACTAAAAGGGATAAGTGTCCATATCTATTGAACCAAGCAAGATAGAATCGAATTTGTTTTTGCATATGATAGGTTTTTATGTGTATATTAATCCACAAGCTGATCCAAGGTTCTATCGCTAACGGTTCAATTTCTACGTCATATTGGGTGGGGTTAACCGACTAAAAGGGATAAGTGTCCATATCTATTGAACCAAGCAAGATAGAATCGATTTTGTTTTTGCAGATGGTAGGTTTTTATGTGTGTATTAATCCACAAGCTTATCCAAGGTTCTATCGTTAAAGGTTCAATTTCTACGTCATACTGTGTGGGGTTAACCGACTAAAAGGGATAAGTGTCCATATCTATTGAACCAAGCAAGACAGAATCGATTTTATTTCTGCAGGTGGTAGGTTTTTATGTGTGTATTAATCCACAAGCTGATCCAAGTTTCTATTGCTAACGGTTCAATTTCTACGTCATAAAATGGATAAGTGTCCACATCTATTGAACCAAGCAAAATAGAATCGATTTTATTTTTGCAGATTATATGCTTTTATGTGTATATTAATCCACAAGCTGATTCAAGGTTCTATCGCTAACGGTTCAATTTCTACGTCATACTGTGTGGGGTTAACCGACTAAAAGGGATAAGTGTCCATATCTATTGAACCAAGCAAGATAGAATCGATTTTATTTTTGCAGATTATAGGTTTTTATGTGTATATTAATCCACAAGCTGATCCAAGGTTCTATCGCTAACGGTTCAATTTCTACGTCATACTGTGTGGGGTTAACCGACTAAAAGGGATAAGTGTCCATATCTATTGAACCAAGCAAGATAGAATCGATTTTGTTTTTGGAGATGGTAGGTTTTTATGTGTGTATTAATCCACAAGCTGATCCAAGGTTCTATCGCTAACGGTTCAATTTCTACGTCATAAAAGGGATAAGTGTCCACATCTATTGAACCAAGCAAAATAGAATCGATTTTATTTTTGCAGATTATAGGTTTTTATGTGTATATTAATCCACAAGCTGATTCAAGGTTCTATCGCTAACGGTTCAATTTCTACGTCATACTGTGTGGGGTTAACCGACTAAAAGGGATAAGTGTCCATATCTATTGAACCAAGCAAGATAGAATCGATTTTATTTTTGCAGATTATAGGTTTTTATGTGTATATTAATCCACAAGCTGATCCAAGGTTCTACCGCTAACGGTTCAATTTCTACGTCATACTGTGTGGGGTTAACCGACTAAAAGGGATAAGTGTCCATATCTATTGAACCAAGCAAGATAGAATCGATTTTATTTCTGCAGATGGTAGGTTTTTATGTGTGTATTAATCCACAAGCTGATCCAAGGTTCTATCGCTAACGGTTCAATTTCTACGTCATAAAAGGGATATGTGTCCACATCTATTGAACCAAGCAAAATAGAATCGATTTTATTTTTGCAGATTATAGGTTTTTATGTGTATATTAATCCACAAGCTGATCCAAGGTTCTATCGCTAACGGTTCAATTTCTACGTCATACTGTGTGGGGTTAACCGACTAAAAGGGATAAGTGTCCATATCTATTGAACCAAGCAAGATAGAATCGAATTTGTTTTTGCATATGATAGGTTTTTATGTGTATATTAATCCACAAGCTGATCCAAGGTTCTATCGCTCACGGTTCAATTTCTACGTCATATTGGGTGGGGTTAACCGACTAAAAGGGATAAGTGTCCATATCTATTGAACCAAGCAAGATAGAATCGATTTTGTTTTTGCAGATGGTAGGTTTTTATGCGTGTATTAATCCACAAGCTTATCCAAGGTTCTATCGTTAAAGGTTCAATTTCTACGTCATACTGTGTGGGGTTAACCGACTAAAAGGGATAAGTGTCCATATCTATTGAACCAAGCAAGACAGAATCGATTTTATTTCTGCAGGTGGTAGGTTTTTATGTGTGTATTAATCCACAAGCTGATCCAAGCTCCTATCGCTAACGGTTCAATTTCTACGTCATAAAATGGATAAGTGTCCACATCTATTGAACCAAGCAAAATAGAATCGATTTTATTTTTGCAGATTATATGTTTTTATGTGTATATTAATCCACAAGCTGATCCAAGGTTCTATCATTAACGGTTCAATTTCTACGTCATACTGTGTGGGGTTAACCGACTAAAAGGGATAAGTGTCCATATCTATTGAACCAAGCAAGACAGAATCGATTTTATTTCTGCAGATGGTAGGTTTTTATGTGTGTATTAATCCACAAGCTGATCCAAGGTTCTATCGCTAACGGTTCAATTTCTACGTCATAAAAGGGATAAGTGTCCACATCTATTGAACCAAGCAAAATAGAATCGATTTTATTTTTGCAGATTATAGGTTTTTATGTGTATATTAATCCACAAGCTGATCCAAGGTTCTATCGCTAACGGTTCAATTTCTACGTCATACTGTGTGGGGTTAACCGACTAAAAGGGATAAGTGTCCATATCTATTGAACCAAGCAAGATAGAATCGATTTTGTTTTTGCAGATGGTAGGTTTTTATGTGTATATTAATACACAAGCTGATCCAAGGTTCTATCGTTAACGGTTCAATTTCTACGTCATACTGGGTGGAGTTAAACGACTAAAAGGGATAAGTGTCCATATCTATTGAACCAAGCAAGATAGAATCGATTTTGTTTTTGCAGATTATAGGCTTTTATGTGTATATTAATCCAAAAGCTGATCCAAGGTTCTATCGCTAACGGTCCAATTTCTACGTCATACTGGTTGGGGTTAACCGACTAAAAGGGATAAGTGTCCATATCTATTGAACCAAGCAAGATAGAATCGATTTTGTTTTTGCAGATTATAGGTTTTTATGTGCATATTAATCCACAAGCTGATCCAAGGTTCTATCGCTAAGGGTTCAATTTCTACGTCATACTGGGTGGGGTTAACCGACTAAAAGGGATAAGTGTCCATATCTATTGAACCAAGCGAGATAGAATCGATTTTGTTTTTGCAGATGATAGGTTTTTACGTGTATATTAATCCACAAGCCGACCCAAGGTTCTATCGCTAACGGTTCAATTTCTACGTCATACTGGGTGGGGTTAACCGACTAATAGGGATAAGTGTCTATATCTATTGAACCAAGCAAGGTAGAATCGATTTTATTTTTGCAGATTATAGGTTTTTATGTGTATATTAGTCCACAAGCTGATCCAAGGTTCTATCGCTAACGGTTCAATTTCTACGTCATACTGTGTGGGGTTAACCGACTAAAAGGGATAAGTGTCCATATCTATTGAACCAAGCAAGATAGAATCGATTTTGTTTTTGGAGATGGTAGGTTTTTATGTGTATATTAATCCACAAGCTGATCCAAGGTTCTATCGTTAACGGTTCAATTTCTACGTCATACTGTGTTGGGTTAACCGACTAGAAGGGATAAGTGTCCATATCTATTGAACCAAGCAAGACAGAATCGATTTTATTTCTGCAGATGGTAGGTTTTTATGTGTGTATTAATCCACAAGCTGATCCAAGGTTCTATCGCTAACGGTTCAATTTCTACGTCATAAAAGGGATAAGTGTCCACATCTATTGAACCAAGCAAAATAGAATCGATTTTATTTTTGCAGATTATAGGTTTTTATGTGTATATTAATCCACAAGCTGATCCAAGGTTCTACCGCTAACGGTTCAATTTCTACGTCATACTGTGTGGGGTTAACCGACTAAAAGGGATAAGTGTCCATATCTATTGAACCAAGCAAGATAGAATCGATTTTGTTTTTGCAGATGGTAGGTTTTTATGTGTATATTAATCCACAAGCTGATCCAAGGTTCTATCGTTAACGGTTCAATTTCTACGTCATACTGGGTGGGGTTAAACGACTAAAAGGGATAAGTGTCCATATCTATTGAACCAAGCAAGATAGAATCGATTTTGTTTTTGCAGATTATAGGCTTTTATGTGTATATTAATCCAAAAGCTGATCCAAGGTTCTATCGCTAACGGTTCAATTTCTACGTCATACTGGTTGGGGTTAGCCGACTAAAAGGGATAAGTGTCCATATCTATTGAACCAAGCAAGATAGAATAGATTTTGTTTTTGCAGATTATAGGTTTTTATGTGTATATTAATCCACAAGCTGATCCAAGTTTTTTTCGCTAACGGTTCAATTTCTACGTCATACTGTGTGGGGTTAACCGACTAAAAGGGATAAGTGTCCATATCTATTGAACCAAGCAAGACAGAATCGATTTTATTTCTGCAGATGGTAGGTTTTTATGTGTGTATTAATCCACAAGCTGATCCAAGGTTCTATCGCTAACGGTTCAATTTCTACGTCATAAAAGGGATAAGTGTCCACATCTATTGAACCAAGCAAAATAGAATCGATTTTATTTTTGCAGATTATAGGTTTTTATGTGTATATTAATCCACAAGCTGATCCAAGGTTCTATCGCTAACGGTTCAATTTCTACGTCATAAAATGGATAAGTGTCCACATCTATTGAACCAAGCAAAATAGAATCGATTTTATTTTTGCAGATTATATGTTTTTATGTGTATATTAATCCACAAGCTGATTCAAGGTTCTATCGCTAACGGTTTAATTTCTACGTCATACTGTGTGGGGTTAACCGACTAAAAGGGATAAGTGTCCATATCTATTGAACCAAGCAAGATAGAATCGATTTTATTTTTGCAGATTATAGTTTTTTATGTGTATATTAATCCACAAGCTGATCCAAGGTTCTATCGCTAACGGTTCAATTTCTACGTCATACTGTGTGGGGTTAACCGACTAAAAGGGATAAGTGTCCATATCTATTGAACCAAGTAAGATAGAATCGATTTTGTTTTTGGAGATGGTAGGTTTTTATGTGTGTATTAATCCACAAGCTGATCCAAGGTTCTATCGCTAACGGTTCAATTTCTACGTCATAAAAGGGATAAGTGTCCACATCTATTGAACCAAGCAAAATAGAATCGATTTTATTTTTGCAGATTATAGGTTTTTATGTGTATATTAATCCACAAGCTGATTCAAGGTTCTATCGCTAACGGTTCAATTTCTACGTCATACTGTGTGGGGTTAACCGACTAAAAGGGATAAGTGTCCATATCTATTGAACCAAGCAAGATAGAATCGATTTTATTTTTGCAGATTATAGGTTTTTATGTGTATATTAATCCACAAGCTGATCCAAGGTTCTATCGCTAACGGTTCAATTTCTACGTCATACTGTGTGGGTTAACCGACTAAAAGGGATAAGTGTCCATATCTATTGAACCAAGCAAGATAGAATCGATTTTATTTCTGCAGATGGTAGGTTTTTATGTGTGTATTAATCCACAAGCTGATCCAAGGTTCTATCGCTAACGGTTCAATTTCTACGTCATAAAAGGGATAAGTGTCCACATCTATTGAACCAAGCAAAATAGAATCGATTTTATTTTTGCAGATTATAGGTTTTTATGTGTATATTAATCCACAAGCTGATCCAAGGTTCTATCGCTAACGGTTCAATTTCTACGTCATACTGTGTGGGGTTAACCGACTAAAAGGGATAAGTGTCCATATCTATTGAACCAAGCAAGACAGAATCGATTTTATTTCTGCAGGTGGTAGGTTTTTATGTGTGTATTAATCCACAAGCTGATCCAAGCTTCTATCGCTAACGGTTCAATTTCTACGTCATAAAATGGATAAGTGTCCACATCTATTGAACCAAGCAAAATAGAATCGATTTTATTTTTGCAGATCATATGTTTTTATGTGTATATTAATCCACAAGCTGATTCAAGGTTCTATCGCTAACGGTTCAATTTCTACGTCATACTGTGTGGGGTTAACCGACTAAAAGGGATAAGTGTCCATATCTATTGAACCAAGCAAGATAGAATCGATTTTATTTTTGCAGATTATAGGTTTTTATGTGTACATTAATCCACAAGCTGATCCAAGGTTCTATCGCTAACGGTTCAATTTCTACGTCATACTGTGTGGGGTTAACCGACTAAAAGGGATAAGTGTCCATATCTATTGAACCAAGCAAGATAGAATCGATTTTGTTTTTGGAGATGGTAGCTTTTATGTGTATATTAATCCACAAGCTGATCCAAGGTTCTATCATTAACGGTTCAATTTCTACGTCATACTGTGTGGGGTTAACCGACTAAAAGGGATAAGTGTCCATATCTATTGAACCAAGCAAGACAGAATCGATTTTATTTCTGCAGATGGTAGGTTTTTATGTGTGTATTAATCCACAAGCTGATCCAAGGTTCTATCGCTAACGGTTCAATTTCTACGTCATAAAAGGGATAAGTGTCCACATCTATTGAACCAAGCAAAATAGAATCGATTTTATTTTTGCAGATTATAGGTTTTTATGTGTATATTAATCCACAAGCTGATCCAAGGTTCTATCGCTAACGGTTCAATTTCTACGTCATACTGTGTGGGGTTAACCGACTAAAAGGGATAAGTGTCCATATCTATTGAACCAAGCAAGATAGAATCGATTTTGTTTTTGCAGATGGTAGGTTTTTATGTGTATATTAATACACAAGTTGATCCAAGGTTCTATCGTTAACGGTTCAATTTCTACGTCATACTGGGTGGGGTTAAACGACTAAAAGGGATAAGTGTCCATATCTATTGAACCAAGCAAGATAGAATCGAATTTGTTTTTGCAGATGATAGGTTTTTATGTGTATATTAATCCACAAGCTGATCCAAGGTTCTATCGCTAACGGTTCAATTTCTACGTCATATTGGGTGGGGTTAACCGACTAAAAGGGATAAGTGTCCATATCTATTGAACCAAGCAAGATAGAATCGAATTTGTTTTTGCATATGATAGGTTTTTATGTGTATATTAATCCACAAGCTGATCCAAGGTTCTATCGCTAACGGTTCAATTTCTACGTCATATTGGGTGGGGTTAACCGACTAAAAGGGATAAGTGTCCATATCTATTGAACCAAGCAAGATAGAATCGATTTTGTTTTTGCAGATGGTAGGTTTTTATGTGTGTATTAATCCACAAGCTTATCCAAGGTTCTATCGTTAAAGGTTCAATTTCTACGTCATACTGTGTGGGGTTAACCGACTAAAAGGGATAAGTGTCCATATCTATTGAACCAAGCAAGACAGAATCGATTTTATTTCTGCAGGTGGTAGGTTTTTATGTGTGTATTAATCCACAAGCTGATCCAAGCTTCTATTGCTAACGGTTCAATTTCTACGTCATAAAATGGATAAGTGTCCACATCTATTGAACCAAGCAAAATAGAATCGATTTTATTTTTGCAGATTATATGCTTTTATGTGTATATTAATCCACAAGCTGATTCAAGGTTCTATCGCTAACGGTTCAATTTCTACGTCATACTGTGTGGGGTTAACCGACTAAAAGGGATAAGTGTCCATATCTATTGAACCAAGCAAGATAGAATCGATTTTATTTTTGCAGATTATAGGTTTTTATGTGTATATTAATCCACAAGCTGATCCAAGGTTCTATCGCTAACGGTTCAATTTCTACGTCATACTGTGTGGGGTTAACCGACTAAAAGGGATAAGTGTCCATATCTATTGAACCAAGCAAGATAGAATCGATTTTGTTTTTGGAGATGGTAGGTTTTTATGTGTGTATTAATCCACAAGCTGATCCAAGGTTCTATCGCTAACGGTTCAATTTCTACGTCATAAAAGGGATAAGTGTCCACATCTATTGAACCAAGCAAAATAGAATCGATTTTATTTTTGCAGATTATAGGTTTTTATGTGTATATTAATCCACAAGCTGATTCAAGGTTCTATCGCTAACGGTTCAATTTCTACGTCATACTGTGTGGGGTTAACCGACTAAAAGGGATAAGTGTCCATATCTATTGAACCAAGCAAGATAGAATCGATTTTATTTTTGCAGATTATAGGTTTTTATGTGTATATTAATCCACAAGCTGATCCAAGGTTCTACCGCTAACGGTTCAATTTCTACGTCATACTGTGTGGGGTTAACCGACTAAAAGGGATAAGTGTCCATATCTATTGAACCAAGCAAGATAGAATCGATTTTATTTCTGCAGATGGTAGGTTTTTATGTGTGTATTAATCCACAAGCTGATCCAAGGTTCTATCGCTAACGGTTCAATTTCTACGTCATAAAAGGGATATGTGTCCACATCTATTGAACCAAGCAAAATAGAATCGATTTTATTTTTGCAGATTATAGGTTTTTATGTGTATATTAATCCACAAGCTGATCCAAGGTTCTATCGCTAACGGTTCAATTTCTACGTCATACTGTGTGGGGTTAACCGACTAAAAGGGATAAGTGTCCATATCTATTGAACCAAGCAAGATAGAATCGAATTTGTTTTTGCATATGATAGGTTTTTATGTGTATATTAATCCACAAGCTGATCCAAGGTTCTATCGCTCACGGTTCAATTTCTACGTCATATTGGGTGGGGTTAACCGACTAAAAGGGATAAGTGTCCATATCTATTGAACCAAGCAAGATAGAATCGATTTTGTTTTTGCAGATGGTAGGTTTTTATGCGTGTATTAATCCACAAGCTTATCCAAGGTTCTATCGTTAAAGGTTCAATTTCTACGTCATACTGTGTGGGGTTAACCGACTAAAAGGGATAAGTGTCCATATCTATTGAACCAAGCAAGACAGAATCGATTTTATTTCTGCAGGTGGTAGGTTTTTATGTGTGTATTAATCCACAAGCTGATCCAAGCTCCTATCGCTAACGGTTCAATTTCTACGTCATAAAATGGATAAGTGTCCACATCTATTGAACCAAGCAAAATAGAATCGATTTTATTTTTGCAGATTATATGTTTTTATGTGTATATTAATCCACAAGCTGATCCAAGGTTCTATCATTAACGGTTCAATTTCTACGTCATACTGTGTGGGGTTAACCGACTAAAAGGGATAAGTGTCCATATCTATTGAACCAAGCAAGACAGAATCGATTTTATTTCTGCAGATGGTAGGTTTTTATGTGTGTATTAATCCACAAGCTGATCCAAGGTTCTATCGCTAACGGTTCAATTTCTACGTCATAAAAGGGATAAGTGTCCACATCTATTGAACCAAGCAAAATAGAATCGATTTTATTTTTGCAGATTATAGGTTTTTATGTGTATATTAATCCACAAGCTGATCCAAGGTTCTATCGCTAACGGTTCAATTTCTACGTCATACTGTGTGGGGTTAACCGACTAAAAGGGATAAGTGTCCATATCTATTGAACCAAGCAAGATAGAATCGATTTTGTTTTTGCAGATGGTAGGTTTTTATGTGTATATTAATACACAAGCTGATCCAAGGTTCTATCGTTAACGGTTCAATTTCTACGTCATACTGGGTGGGGTTAAACGACTAAAAGGGATAAGTGTCCATATCTATTGAACCAAGCAAGATAGAATCGATTTTGTTTTTGCAGATTATAGGCTTTTATGTGTATATTAATCCAAAAGCTGATCCAAGGTTCTATCGCTAACGGTCCAATTTCTACGTCATACTGGTTGGGGTTAACCGACTAAAAGGGATAAGTGTCCATATCTATTGAACCAAGCAAGATAGAATCGATTTTGTTTTTGCAGATTATAGGTTTTTATGTGCATATTAATCCACAAGCTGATCCAAGGTTCTATCGCTAAGGGTTCAATTTCTACGTCATACTGGGTGGGGTTAACCGACTAAAAGGGATAAGTGTCCATATCTATTGAACCAAGCGAGATAGAATCGATTTTGTTTTTGCAGATGATAGGTTTTTACGTGTATATTAATCCACAAGCCGACCCAAGGTTCTATCGCTAACGGTTCAATTTCTACGTCATACTGGGTGGGGTTAACCGACTAATAGGGATAAGTGTCTATATCTATTGAACCAAGCAAGGTAGAATCGATTTTATTTTTGCAGATTATAGGTTTTTATGTGTATATTAGTCCACAAGCTGATCCAAGGTTCTATCGCTAACGGTTCAATTTCTACGTCATACTGTGTGGGGTTAACCGACTAAAAGGGATAAGTGTCCATATCTATTGAACCAAGCAAGATAGAATCGATTTTGTTTTTGGAGATGGTAGGTTTTTATGTGTATATTAATCCACAAGCTGATCCAAGGTTCTATCGTTAACGGTTCAATTTCTACGTCATACTGTGTTGGGTTAACCGACTAGAAGGGATAAGTGTCCATATCTATTGAACCAAGCAAGACAGAATCGATTTTATTTCTGCAGATGGTAGGTTTTTATGTGTGTATTAATCCACAAGCTGATCCAAGGTTCTATCGCTAACGGTTCAATTTCTACGTCATAAAAGGGATAAGTGTCCACATCTATTGAACCAAGCAAAATAGAATCGATTTTATTTTTGCAGATTATAGGTTTTTATGTGTATATTAATCCACAAGCTGATCCAAGGTTCTACCGCTAACGGTTCAATTTCTACGTCATACTGTGTGGGGTTAACCGACTAAAAGGGATAAGTGTCCATATCTATTGAACCAAGCAAGATAGAATCGATTTTGTTTTTGCAGATGGTAGGTTTTTATGTGTATATTAATCCACAAGCTGATCCAAGGTTCTATCGTTAACGGTTCAATTTCTACGTCATACTGGGTGGGGTTAAACGACTAAAAGGGATAAGTGTCCATATCTATTGAACCAAGCAAGATAGAATCGATTTTGTTTTTGCAGATTATAGGCTTTTATGTGTATATTAATCCAAAAGCTGATCCAAGGTTCTATCGCTAACGGTTCAATTTCTACGTCATACTGGTTGGGGTTAGCCGACTAAAAGGGATAAGTGTCCATATCTATTGAACCAAGCAAGATAGAATAGATTTTGTTTTTGCAGATTATAGGTTTTTATGTGTATATTAATCCACAAGCTGATCCAAGTTTTTTTCGCTAACGGTTCAATTTCTACGTCATACTGTGTGGGGTTAACCGACTAAAAGGGATAAGTGTCCATATCTATTGAACCAAGCAAGACAGAATCGATTTTATTTCTGCAGATGGTAGGTTTTTATGTGTGTATTAATCCACAAGCTGATCCAAGGTTCTATCGCTAACGGTTCAATTTCTACGTCATAAAAGGGATAAGTGTCCACATCTATTGAACCAAGCAAAATAGAATCGATTTTATTTTTGCAGATTATAGGTTTTTATGTGTATATTAATCCACAAGCTGATCCAAGGTTCTATCGCTAACGGTTCAATTTCTACGTCATAAAATGGATAAGTGTCCACATCTATTGAACCAAGCAAAATAGAATCGATTTTATTTTTGCAGATTATATGTTTTTATGTGTATATTAATCCACAAGCTGATTCAAGGTTCTATCGCTAACGGTTTAATTTCTACGTCATACTGTGTGGGGTTAACCGACTAAAAGGGATAAGTGTCCATATCTATTGAACCAAGCAAGATAGAATCGATTTTATTTTTGCAGATTATAGTTTTTTATGTGTATATTAATCCACAAGCTGATCCAAGGTTCTATCGCTAACGGTTCAATTTCTACGTCATACTGTGTGGGGTTAACCGACTAAAAGGGATAAGTGTCCATATCTATTGAACCAAGTAAGATAGAATCGATTTTGTTTTTGGAGATGGTAGGTTTTTATGTGTGTATTAATCCACAAGCTGATCCAAGGTTCTATCGCTAACGGTTCAATTTCTACGTCATAAAAGGGATAAGTGTCCACATCTATTGAACCAAGCAAAATAGAATCGATTTTATTTTTGCAGATTATAGGTTTTTATGTGTATATTAATCCACAAGCTGATTCAAGGTTCTATCGCTAACGGTTCAATTTCTACGTCATACTGTGTGGGGTTAACCGACTAAAAGGGATAAGTGTCCATATCTATTGAACCAAGCAAGATAGAATCGATTTTATTTTTGCAGATTATAGGTTTTTATGTGTATATTAATCCACAAGCTGATCCAAGGTTCTATCGCTAACGGTTCAATTTCTACGTCATACTGTGTGGGGTTAACCGACTAAAAGGGATAAGTGTCCATATCTATTGAACCAAGCAAGATAGAATCGATTTTATTTCTGCAGATGGTAGGTTTTTATGTGTGTATTAATCCACAAGCTGATCCAAGGTTCTATCGCTAACGGTTCAATTTCTACGTCATAAAAGGGATAAGTGTCCACATCTATTGAACCAAGCAAAATAGAATCGATTTTATTTTTGCAGATTATAGGTTTTTATGTGTATATTAATCCACAAGCTGATCCAAGGTTCTATCGCTAACGGTTCAATTTCTACGTCATACTGTGTGGGGTTAACCGACTAAAAGGGATAAGTGTCCATATCTATTGAACCAAGCAAGATAGAATCGAATTTGTTTTTGCATATGATAGGTTTTTATGTGTATATTAATCCACAAGCTGATCCAAGGTTCGATCGCTCACGGTTCAATTTCTACGTCATATTGGGTGGGGTTAACCGACTAAAAGGGATAAGTGTCCATATCTATTGAACCAAGCAAGATAGAATCGATTTTGTTTTTGCAGATGGTAGGTTTTTATGCGTGTATTAATCCACAAGCTTATCCAAGGTTCTATCGTTAAAGGTTCAATTTCTACGTCATACTGTGTGGGGTTAACCGACTAAAAGGGATAAGTGTCCATATCTATTGAACCAAGCAAGACAGAATCGATTTTATTTCTGCAGGTGGTAGGTTTTTATGTGTGTATTAATCCACAAGCTGATCCAAGCTTCTATCGCTAACGGTTCAATTTCTACGTCATAAAATGGATAAGTGTCCACATCTATTGAACCAAGCAAAATAGAATCGATTTTATTTTTGCAGATTATATGTTTTTATGTGTATATTAATCCACAAGCTGATCCAAGGTTCTATCATTAACGGTTCAATTTCTACGTCATACTGTGTGGGGTTAACCGACTAAAAGGGATAAGTGTCCATATCTATTGAACCAAGCAAGACAGAATCGATTTTATTTCTGCAGATGGTAGGTTTTTATGTGTGTATTAATCCACAAGCTGATCCAAGGTTCTATCGCTAACGGTTCAATTTCTACGTCATAAAAGGGATAAGTGTCCACATCTATTGAACCAAGCAAAATAGAATCGATTTTATTTTTGCAGATTATAGGTTTTTATGTGTATATTAATCCACAAGCTGATCCAAGGTTCTATCGCTAACGGTTCAATTTCTACGTCATACTGTGTGGGGTTAACCGACTAAAAGGGATAAGTGTCCATATCTATTGAACCAAGCAAGATAGAATCGATTTTGTTTTTGCAGATGGTAGGTTTTTATGTGTATATTAATACACAAGCTGATCCAAGGTTCTATCGTTAACGGTTCAATTTCTACGTCATACTGGGTGGGGTTAAACGACTAAAAGGGATAAGTGTCCATATCTATTGAACCAAGCAAGATAGAATCGATTTTGTTTTTGCAGATTATAGGCTTTTATGTGTATATTAATCCAAAAGCTGATCCAAGGTTCTATCTCTAACGGTTCAATTTCTACGTCATACTGGTTGGGGTTAACCGACTAAAAGGGATAAGTGTCCATATCTATTGAACCAAGCAAGATAGAATCGATTTTGTTTTTGCAGATTATAGGTTTTTATGTGCGTATTAATCCACAAGCTGATCCAAGGTTCTATCGCTAACGGTTCAATTTCTACGTCATACTGGGTGGGGTTAACCGACTAAAAGGGATAAGTGTCCATATCTATTGAACCAAGCGAGATAGAATCGATTTTGTTTTTGCAGATGATAGGTTTTTACGTGTATATTAATCCACAAGCCGACCCAAGGTTCTATCGCTAACGGTTCAATTTCTACGTCATACTGGGTGGGGTTAACCGACTAATAGGGATAAGTGTCTATATCTATTGAACCAAGCAAGGTAGAATCGATTTTATTTTTGCAGATTATAGGTTTTTATGTGTATATTAATCCACAAGCTGATCCAAGGTTCTATCGCTAACGGTTCAATTTCTACGTCATACTGTGTGGGGTTAACCGACTAAAAGGGATAAGTGTCCATATCTATTGAACCAAGCAAGATAGAATCGATTTTGTTTTTGGAGATGGTAGGTTTTTATGTGTATATTAATCCACAAGCTGATCCAAGGTTCTATCATTAACGGTTCAATTTCTACGTCATACTGTGTGGGGTTAACCGACTAGAAGGGATAAGTGTCCATATCTATTGAACCAAGCAAGACAGAATCGATTTTATTTCTGCAGATGGTAGGTTTTTATGTGTGTATTAATCCACAAGCTGATCCAAGGTTCTATCGCTAACGGTTCAATTTCTACGTCATAAAAGGGATAAGTGTCCACATCTATTGAACCAAGCAAAATAGAATCGATTTTATTTTTGCAGATTATAGGTTTTTATGTGTATATTAATCCACAAGCTGATCCAAGGTTCTATCGCTAACGGTTCAATTTCTACGTCATACTGTGTGGGGTTAACCGACTAAAAGGGATAAGTGTCCATATCTATTGAACCAAGCAAGATAGAATCGATTTTGTTTTTGCAGATGGTAGGTTTTTATGTGTATATTAATCCACAAGCTGATCCAAGGTTCTATCGTTAACGGTTCAATTTCTACGTCATACTGGGTGGGGTTAAACGACTAAAAGGGATAAGTGTCCATATCTATTGAACCAAGCAAGATAGAATCGATTTTGTTTTTGCAGATTATAGGCTTTTATGTGTATATTAATCCAAAAGCTGATCCAAGGTTCTATCGCTAACGGTTCAATTTCTACGTCATACTGGTTGGGGTTAGCCGACTAAAAGGGATAAGTGTCCATATCTATTGAACCAAGCAAGATAGAATAGATTTTGTTTTTGCAGATTATAGGTTTTTATGTGTATATTAATCCACAAGCTGATCCAAGTTTTTTTCGCTAACGGTTCAATTTCTACGTCATACTGTGTGGGGTTAACCGACTAAAAGGGATAAGTGTCCATATCTATTGAACCAAGCAAGACAGAATCGATTTTATTTCTGCAGATGGTAGGTTTTTATGTGTGTATTAATCCACAAGCTGATCCAAGGTTCTATCGCTAACGGTTCAATTTCTACGTCATAAAAGGGATAAGTGTCCACATCTATTGAACCAAGCAAAATAGAATCGATTTTATTTTTGCAGATTATAGGTTTTTATGTGTATATTAATCCACAAGCTGATCCAAGGTTCTATCGCTAACGGTTCAATTTCTACGTCATACTGTGTGGGGTTAACCGACTAAAAGGGATAAGTGTCCATATCTATTGAACCAAGCAAGATAGAATCGATTTTGTTTTTGCAGATGGTAGGCTTTTATGTGTATATTAATACACAAGCTGATCCAAGGTTCTATCGTTAACATTTCAATTTCTACGTCATACTGGGTGGGGTTAAACGACTAAAAGGGATAAGTGTCCATATCTATTGAACAAAGCAAGATAGAATCGATTTTGTTTTTGCAGATTATAGGCTTTTATGTGTATATTAATCCAAAAGCTGATCCAAGGTTCTATCGCTAACGGTTCAATTTCTACGTCATACTGGTTGGGGTTAACCGACTAAAAGGGATAAGTGTCCATATCTATTGAACCAAGCAAGATAGAATCGATTTTGTTTTTGCAGATTATAGGTTTTTATGTGCATATTAATCCACAAGCTGATCCAAGGTTCTATCGCTAACGGTTCAATTTCTACGTCATACTGGGTGGAGTTAACCGACTAAAAGGGATAAGTATCCATATCTATTGAACCAAGCAAGATAGAATCGATTTTGTTTTTGCAGATTATAGGCTTTTATGTGTATATTAATCCAAAAGCTGATCCAAGGTTCTATCGCTAACGGTTCAATTTCTACGTCATACTGGTTGGGGTTAACCGACTAAAAGGGATAAGTGTCCATATCTATTGAACCAAGCAAGATAGAATCGATTTTGTTTTTGCAGATTATAGGTTTTTATGTGCATATTAATCCACAAGCTGATCCAAGGTTCTATCGCTAACGGTTCAATTTCTACGTCATACTAGGTGGAGTTAACCGACTAAAAGGGATAAGTGTCCATATCTATTGAACCAAGCAAGATAGAATCGATTTTATTTTTGCAGATTATATGTTTTTATGTGTATATTAATCCACAAGCTGATCCAAGGTTCTATCGCTAACGGTTCAATTTCTACGTCATACTGTGTGGGGTTAACCGACTAAAAGGGATAAGTGTCCATATCTATTGAACCAAGCAAGATAGAATCGATTTTGTTTTTGGAGATGGTAGGTTTTTATGTGTATATTAATCCACAAGCAGATCCAAGGTTCTATCATTAACGGTTCAATTTCTACGTCATACTGTGTGGGGTTAACCGACTAGAAGGGATAAGTGTCCATATCTATTGAACCAAGCAAGACAGAATCGATTTTATTTCTGCAGATGGTAGGTTTTTATGTGTGTATTAATCCACAAGCTGATCCAAGGTTCTATCGTTAACGGTTCAATTTCTACGTCATACTGTGTGGGGTTAACCGACTAAAAGGGATAAGTGTCCATATCTATTGAACCAAGCAAGACAGAATCGATTTTATTTCTGCAGGTGGTAGGTTCTTATGTGTGTATTAATCCACAGGCTGATCCAAGCTTCTATCGCTAACGGTTCAATTTCTACGTCATAAAATGGATAAGTGTCCACATCTATTGAACCAAGCAAAATAGAATCGATTTTATTTTTGCAGATTATAGGTTTTTATGTGTATATTAATCCACAAGCTGATTCAAGGTTCTATCGCTAACGGTTCAATTTCTACGTCATAAAAGGGATAAGTGTTCATATCTATTGAACCAAGCAAGACAGAATCGATTTTATTTCTGCAGATGGTAGGTTTTTATGTGTGTATTAATCCACAAGCTGATCCAAGGTTCTATCGCTTACGGTTCAATTTCTACGTCATACTGTGTGGGGTTAACAGACTAAAAGGGATAAGTGTCCATATCTATTGAACCAAGCAAGATAGAATCGATTTTGTTTTTGCAGATGGTAGGTTTTTATGTGTATATTAATCCACAAGCTGATCCAAGGTTCTATCGTTAACGGTTCAATTTCTACGTCATACTGGGTTGGGTTAAACGACTAAAAGGGATAAGTGTCCATATCTATTGAACCAAGCAAGATAGAATCGATTTTGTTTTTGCAGATTATAGGCTTTTATGTGTGTATTAATCCAAAAGCTGAGCCAAGGTTCTATCGCTAACGGTTCAATTTCTACGTCATACTGGTTGGGGTTAACCGACTAAAAGGGATAAGTGTCCATATCTATTGAACCAAGCAAGATAGAATCGATTTTGTTTTTGCAGATTATAGGTTTTTATGTGTATATTAATCCACAAGCTGATCCAAGGTTTTTTCGCTAACGGTTCAATTTCTACGTCATACTGTGTGGGGTTAACCGACTAAAAGGGATAAGTGTCCATATCTATTGAACCAAGCAAGATAGAATCGATTTTGTTTTTGCAGATGGTAGGTTTTTATGTGTATATTAATCCACAAGCTGTTCCAAGGTTCTATCGCTAACGGTTCAATTTCTACGTCATACTGTGTGGGGTTAACCGACTAAAAGGGATAAGTGTCCATATCTATTGAACCAAGCAAGATAGAATCGATTTTGTTTTTGCAGATTATAGGTTTTTATGTGTATATTAATCCACAAGCTGATCCAAGGTTTTCTCGCTAACGGTTCAATTTCTACGTCATACTGTGTGGGGTTAACCGACTAAAAGGGATAAGTGTCCATATCTATTGAACCAAGCAAGACAGAATCGATTTTATTTCTGCAGATGGTAGGTTTTTATGTGTGTATTAATCCACAAGCTGATCCAAGGTTCTATCGCTAACGGTTCAATTTCTACGTCATAAAAGGGATAAGTGTCCACATCTATTGAACCAAGCAAAATAGAATCGATTTTATTTTTGCAGATTATAGGTTTTTATGTGTATATTAATCCACAAGCTGATCCAAGGTTCTATCGCTAACGGTTCAATTTCTACGTCATACTGTGTGGGGTTAACCGACTAAAAGGGATAAGTGTCCATATCTATTGAACCAAGCAAGATAGAATCGATTTTGTTTTTGCAGATGGTAGGTTTTTATGTGTATATTAATACACAAGCTGATCCAAGGTTCTATCGTTAACGGTTCAATTTCTACGTCATACTGGGTGGGGTTAAACGACTAAACGGGATAAGTGTCCATATCTATTGAAGCAAGCAAGATAGAATCGATTTTGTTTTTGCAGATTATAGGCTTTTATGTGTATATTAATCCAAAAGCTGATCCAAGGTTCTATCGCTAACGGTTCAATTTCTACGTCATACTGGTTGGGGTTAACCGACTAAAAGGGATAAGTGTCCATATCTATTGAACCAAGCAAGATAGAATCGATTTTGTTTTTGCAGATTATAGGCTTTTATGTGTATATTAATCCACAAGCCGACCCAAGGTTCTATCGCTAACGGTTCAATTTCTACGTCATACTGGGTGGGGTTAACCGACTAATAGGGATAAGTGTCTATATCTATTGAACCAAGCAAGGTAGAATCGATTTTATTTTTGCAGATTATAGGTTTTTATGTGTATATTAATCCACAAGCTGATCCAAGGTTCTATCGCTAACGGTTCAATTTCTACGTCATACTGTGTGGGGTTAACCGACTAAAAGGGATAAGTGTCCATATCTATTGAACCAAGCAAGATAGAATCGATTTTGTTTTTGGAGATGGTAGGTTTTTATGTGTATATTAATCCACAAGCTGATCCAAGGTTCTATCATTAACGGTTCAATTTCTACGTCATACTGTGTGGGGTTAACCGACTAGAAGGGATAAGTGTCCATATCTATTGAACCAAGCAAGACAGAATCGATTTTATTTCTGCAGATGGTAGGTTTTTATGTGTGTATTAATCCACAAGCTGATCCAAGGTTCTATCGCTAACGGTTCAATTTCTACGTCATAAAAGGGATAAGTGTCCACATCTATTGAACCAAGCAAAATAGAATCGATTTTATTTTTGCAGATTATAGGTTTTTATGTGTATATTAATCCACAAGCTGATCCAAGGTTCTATCGCTAACGGTTCAATTTCTACGTCATACTGTGTGGGGTTAACCGACTAAAAGGGATAAGTGTCCATATCTATTGAACCAAGCAAGATAGAATCGATTTTGTTTTTGCAGATGGTAGGTTTTTATGTGTATATTAATCCACAAGCTGATCCAAGGTTCTATCGTTAACGGTTCAATTTCTACGTCATACTGGGTGGGGTTAAACGACTAAAAGGGATAAGTGTCCATATCTATTGAACCAAGCAAGATAGAATCGATTTTGTTTTTGCAGATTATAGGCTTTTATGTGTATATTAATCCAAAAGCTGATCCAAGGTTCTATCGCTAACGGTTCAATTTCTACGTCATACTGGTTGGGGTTAGCCGACTAAAAGGGATAAGTGTCCATATCTATTGAACCAAGCAAGATAGAATAGATTTTGTTTTTGCAGATTATAGGTTTTTATGTGTATATTAATCCACAAGCTGATCCAACTTTTTTTCGCTAACGGTTCAATTTCTACGTCATACTGTGTGGGGTTAACCGACTAAAAGGGATAAGTGTCCATATCTATTGAACCAAGCAAGACAGAATCGATTTTATTTCTGGAGATGGTAGGTTTTTATGTGTGTATTAATCCACAAGCTGATCCAAGGTTCTATCGCTAACGGTTCAATTTCTACGTCATAAAAGGGATAAGTGTCCACATCTATTGAACCAAGCAAAATAGAATCGATTTTATTTTTGCAGATTATAGGTTTTTATGTGTATATTAATCCACAAGCTGATCCAAGGTTCTATCGCTAACGGTTCAATTTCTACGTCATACTGTGTGGGGTTAACCGACTAAAAGGGATAAGTGTCCATATCTATTGAACCAAGCAAGATAGAATCGATTTTGTTTTTGCAGATGGTAGGTTTTTATGTGTATATTAATACACAAGCTGATCCAAGGTTCTATCGTTAACATTTCAATTTCTACGTCATACTGGGTGGGGTTAAACGACTAAAAGGGATAAGTGTCCATATCTATTGAACCAAGCAAGATAGAATCGATTTTGTTTTTGCAGATTATAGGCTTTTATGTGTATATTAATCCAAAAGGTGATCCAAGGTTCTATCGCTAACGGTTCGATTTCTACGTCATACTGGTTGGGGTTAACCGACTAAAAGGGATAAGTGTCCATATCTATTGAACCAAGCAAGATAGAATCGATTTTGTTTTTGCAGATTATAGGTTTTTATGTGCATATTAATCCACAAGCTGATCCAAGGTTCTATCGCTAACGGTTCAATTTCTACGTCATACTGGGTGGAGTTAACCGACTAAAAGGGATAAGTATCCATATCTATTGAACCAAGCAAGATAGAATCGATTTTGTTTTTGCAGATGATAGGTTTTTACGTGTATATTAATCCACAAGCCGACCCAAGGTTCTATCGCTAACGGTTCAATTTCTACGTCATACTGGGTGGGGTTAACCGACTAATAGGGATAACTGTCTATATCTATTGAACAAAGCAAGGTAGAATCGATTTTATTTTTGCAGATTATAGGTTTTTATGTGTATATTAATCCACAAGCTGATCCAAGGTTCTATCGCTAACGGTTCAATTTCTACGTCATACTGTGTGGGGTTAACCGACTAAAAGGGATAGGTGTCCATATCTATTGAACCAAGCAAGATAGAATCGATTTTGTTTTTGGAGATGGTAGGTTTTTATGTGTATATTAATCCACAAGCTGATCCAAGGTTCTATCATTAACGGTTCAATTTCTACGTCATACTGTGTGGGGTTAACCGACTAGAAGGGATAAGTGTCCATATCTATTGAACCAAGCAAGACAGAATCGATTTTATTTCTGCAGATGGTAAGTTTTTATGTGTGTATTAATCCACAAGCTGATCCAAGGTTCTATCTCTAACGGTTCAATTTCTACGTCATAAAAGGGATAAGTGTCCACATCTATTGAACCAAGCAAAATAGAATCGATTTTATTTTTGCAGATTATAGGTTTTTATGTGTATATTAATCCACAAGCTGATCCAAGGTTCTACCGCTAACGGTTCAATTTCGACGTCATACTGTGTGGGGTTAACCGACTAAAAGGGATAAGTGTCCATATCTATTGAACCAAGCAAGATAGAATCGATTTTGTTTTTGCATATGGTAGGTTTTTATGTGTTTATTAATCCACAAGCTGATCCAAGGTTCTATCGTTAACGGTTCAATTTCTACGTCATACTGGGTGGGGTTAAACGACTAAAAGGGATAAGTGTCCATATCTATTGAACCAAGCAAGATAGAATCGATTTTGTTTTTGCAGATTATATATAGGCTTTTATGTGTATATTAATCCAAAAGCTGATCCAAGGTTCTATCGCTAACGGTTCAATTTCTACGTCATACTGGTTGGGGTTAACCGACTAAAAGGGATAAGTGTCCATATCTATTGAACCAAGCAAGATAGAATCGATTTTGTTTTTGCAGATTATAGGCTTTTATGTGTATATTAATCCACAAGCTGATCCAAGTTTTTTTCGCTAACGGTTCAAATTCTACGTCATACTGTGTGGGGTTAACCGACGAAAAGGGATAAGTGTCCATATCTATTGAACCAAGCAAGATAGAATCGAATTTGTTTTTCAGATGATAGGTTTTTATGTGTATATTAATCCACAAGCTGGTCCAAGGTTCTATCGCAAACGGTTCAATTTCTACGTCATACTGGGTGGGGTTAACCGACTAAAAGGGATAAGTGTCCATATCTATTGAACCAAGCAAGATAGAATCGATTTTGTTTTTGCAGATGGTAGGTTTTTATGTGTATATTAATCCACAAGCTGATCCAAGGTTCTATCGTTAACGGTTCAATTTCTACGTCATACTGTGTGGGGTTAACCGACTGAAAGGGATAAGTGTCCATATCTATTGAACCAAGCAAGACAGAATCGATTTTATATCTGCAGGTGGTAGGTTTTTATGTGTGTATTAATCCACAGGCTGATCCAAGCTTCTATCGCTAACGGTTCAATTTCTACGTCATAAAATGGATAAGTGTCCACATCTATTGAACCAAGCAAAATAGAATCGATTTTATTTTTGCAGATTATAGGTTTTTATGTGTATATTAATCCACAAGCTGATTCAAGGTTCTATCGCTAACGGTTCAATTTCTACGTCATACTGTGTGGGGTTAACCGACTAAAAGGGATAAGTGTCCATATCTATTGAACCAAGCAAGACAGAATCGATTTTATTTTTGCAGATTATAGGTTTTTATGTGTATATTAATCCACAAGCTGATCCAAGGTTCTATCGCTAACGGTTCATTTTCTACGTCATACTGTGTGGGGTTAACCGACTAAAAGGGATAAGTGTCCATATCTATTGAACCAAGCAAGATAGAATCGATTTTGTTTTTGGAGATGGTAGGTTTTTATGTGTATATTAATCAACAAGCTGATCCAAGGTTCTATCATTAACGGTTCAATTTCTACGTCATACTGTGTAGGGTTAACCGACTAAAAGGGATAAGTGTCCATATCTATTGAACCAAGCAAGACAGAATCGATTTTATTTCTGCAGATGGTAGGTTTTTATGTGTGTATTAATCCACAAGCTGATCCAAGGTTCTATCGCTAACGGTTCAATTTCTACGTCATAAAAGGGATAAGTGTCCACATCTATTGAACCAAGCAAAATAGAATCGATTTTATTTTTGCAGATTATAGGTTTTTATGTGTATATTAATCCACAAGCTGATCCAAGGTTCTATCGCTAACGGTTCAATTTCTACGTCATACTGTGTGGGGTTAACCGACTAAAAGGGATAAGTGTCCATATCTATTGAACCAAGCAAGATATAATCGATTTTGTTTTTGCAGATGGTAGGTTTTTATGTGTGTATTAATCCACAAGCTGATCCAAGGTTCTATCGTTAACGGTTCAATTTCTACGTCATACCGGGTGGGGTTAAACGACTAAAAGGGATAAGTGTCCATATCTATTGAACCAAGCAAGATAGAATCGATTTTGTTTTTGCAGATTATAGGCTTTTATGTGTATATTAATCCAAAAGCTGATCCAAGGTTCTATCGCTAACGGTTCAATTTCTACGTCATACTGGTTGGGGTTAGCCGACTAAAAGGGATAAGTGTCCATATCTATTGAACCAAGCAAGATAGAATAGATTTTGTTTTTGCAGATTATAGGTTTTTATGTGTATATTAATCCACAAGCTGATCCAAGTTTTTTTCGCTAACGGTTCAATTTCTACGTCATACTGTGTGGGGTTAACCGACTAAAAGGGATAAGTGTCCATATCTATTGAACCAAGCAAGACAGAATCGATTTTATTTCTGCAGATGGTAGGTTTTTATGTGTGTATTAATCCACAAGCTGATCCAAGGTTCTATCTTTAACGGTTCAATTTCTACGTCATAAAAGGGATAAGTGTCCACATCTATTGAACCAAGCAAAATAGAATCGATTTTATTTTTGCAGATTATAGGTTTTTATGTGTATATTAATCCACAAGCTGATCCAAGGTTCTATCGCTAACGGTTCAATTTCTACGTCATACTGTGTGGGGTTAACCGACTAAAAGGGATAAGTGTCCATATCTATTGAACCAAGCAAGATAGAATCGATTTTGTTTTTGCAGATGGTAGGTTTTTATGTGTATATTAATACACAAGCTGATCCAAGGTTCTATCGTTAACATTTCAATTTCTACGTCATACTGGGTGGGGTTAAACGACTAAAAGGGATAAGTGTCCATATCTATTGAACCAAGCAAGATAGAATCGATTTTGTTTTTGCAGATTATAGGCTTTTATGTGTATATTAATCCAAAAGCTGATCCAAGGTTCTATCGCTAACGGTTCAATTTCTACGTCATACTGGTTGGGGTTAACCGACTAAAAGGGATAAGTGTCCATATCTATTGAACCAAGCAAGATAGAATCGATTTTGTTTTTGCAGATTATAGGTTTTTATGTGCATATTAATCCACAAGCTGATCCAAGGTTCTATCGCTAACGGTTCAATTTCTACGTCATACTGGGTGGAGTTAACCGACTAAAAGGGATAAGTATCCATATCTATTGAACCAAGCAAGATAGAATCGATTTTGTTTTTGCAGATGATAGGTTTTTACGTGTATATTAATACACAAGCTGATCCAAGGTTCTATCGTTAACATTTCAATTTCTACGTCATACTGGGTGGGGTTAAACGACTAAAAGGGATAAGTGTCCATATCTATTGAACCAAGCAAGATAGAATCGATTTTGTTTTTGCAGATGGTAGGTTTTTATGTGTATATTAATACACAAGCTGATCCAAGGTTCTATCGTTAACATTTCAATTTCTACGTCATACTGGGTGGGGTTAAACGACTAAAAGGGATAAGTGTCCATATCTATTGAACCAAGCAAGATAGAATCGATTTTGTTTTTGCAGATGGTAGGTTTTTATGTGTATATTAATACACAAGCTGATCCAAGGTTCTATCGTTAACATTTCAATTTCTACGTCATACTGGGTGGGGTTAAACGACTAAAAGGGATAAGTGTCCATATCTATTGAACCAAGCAAGATAGAATCGATTTTGTTTTTGCAGATGATAGGTTTTTACGTGTATATTAATCCACAAGCCGACCCAAGGTTCTATCGCTAACGGTTCAATTTCTACGTCATACTGGGTGGGGTTAACCGACTAATAGGGATAAGTGTCTATATCTATTGAACAAAGCAAGGTAGAATCGATTTTATTTTTGCAGATTATAGGTTTTTATGTGTATATTAATCCACAAGCTGATCCAAGGTTCTATCGCTAACGGTTCAATTTCTACGTCATACTGTGTGGGGTTAACCGACTAAAAGGGATAAGTGTCCATATCTATTGAACCAAGCAAGATAGAATCGATTTTGTTTTTGGAGATGGTAGGTTTTTATGTGTATATTAATCCACAAGCTGATCCAAGGTTCTATCATTAACGGTTCAATTTCTACGTCATACTGTGTGGGGTTAACCGACTAGAAGGGATAAGTGTCCATATCTATTGAACCAAGCAAGACAGAATCGATTTTATTTCTGCAGATGGTAAGTTTTTATGTGTGTATTAATCCACAAGCTGATCCAAGGTTCTATTTCTAACGGTTCAATTTCTACGTCATAAAAGGGATAAGTGTCCACATCTATTGAACCAAGCAAAATAGAATCGATTTTATTTTTGCAGATTATAGGTTTTTATGTGTATATTAATCCACAAGCTGATCCAAGGTTCTACCGCTAACGGTTCAATTTCTACGTCATACTGTGTGGGGTTAACCGACTAAAAGGGATAAGTGTCCATATCTATTGAACCAAGCAAGATAGAATCGATTTTGTTTTTGCATATGGTAGGTTTTTATGTGTGTATTAATCCACAAGCTGATCCAAGGTTCTATCGTTAACGGTTCAATTTCTACGTCATACTGGGTGGGGTTAAACGACTAAAAGGGATAAGTGTCCATATCTATTGAACCAAGCAAGATAGAATCGATTTTGTTTTTGCAGATTATATATAGGCTTTTATGTGTATATTAATCCAAAAGCTGATCCAAGGTTCTATCGCTAACGGTTCAATTTCTACGTCATACTGGTTGGGGTTAACCGACTAAAAGGGATAAGTGTCCATATCTATTGAACCAAGCAAGATAGAATCGATTTTGTTTTTGCAGATTATAGGTTTTTATGTGTATATTAATCCACAAGCTGATCCAAGTTTTTTTCGCTAACGGTTCAAATTCTACGTCATACTGTGTGGGGTTAACCGACGAAAAGGGATAAGTGTCCATATCTATTGAACCAAGCAAGATAGAATCGAATTTGTTTTTGCAGATGATAGGTTTTTATGTGTATATTAATCCACAAGCTGATCCAAGGTTCTATCGCAAACGGTTCAATTTCTACGTCATACTGGGTGGGGTTAACCGACTAAAAGGGATAAGTGTCCATATCTATTGAACCAAGCAAGATAGAATCGATTTTGTTTTTGCAGATGGTAGGTTTTTATGTATATATTAATCCACAAGCTGATCCAAGGTTCTATCGTTAACGGTTCAATTTCTACGTCATACTGTGTGGGGTTAACCGACTAAAAGGGATAAGTGTCCATATCTATTGAACCAAGCAAGACAGAATCGATTTTATTTCTGCAGGTGGTAGGTTTTTATGTGTGTATTAATCCACAGGCTGATCCAAGCTTCTATCGCTAACGGTTCAATTTCTACGTCATAAAATGGATAAGTGTCCACATCTATTGAACCAAGCAAAATAGAATCGATTTTATTTTTGCAGATTATAGGTTTTTATGTGTATATTAATCCACAAGCTGATTCAAGGTTCTATCGCTAACGGTTCAATTTCTACGTCATACTGTGTGGGGTTAACCGACTAAAAGGGATAAGTGTCCATATCTATTGAACCAAGCAAGACAGAATCGATTTTATTTTTGCAGATTATAGGTTTTTATGTGTATATTAATCCACAAGCTGATCCAAGGTTCTATCGCTAACGGTTCATTTTCTACGTCATACTGTGTGGGGTTAACCGACTAAAAGGGATAAGTGTCCATATCTATTGAACCAAGCAAGATAGAATCGATTTTGTTTTTGGAGATGGTAGGTTTTTATGTGTATATTAATTAACAAGCTGATCCAAGGTTCTATCATTAACGGTTCAATTTCTACGTCATACTGTGTAGGGTTAACCGACTAAAAGGGATAAGTGTCCATATCTATTGAACCAAGCAAGACAGAATCGATTTTATTTCTGCAGATGGTAGGTTTTTATGTGTGTATTAATCCACAAGCTGATCCAAGGTTCTATCGCTAACGGTTCAATTTCTACGTCATAAAAGGGATAAGTGTCCACATCTATTGAACCAAGCAAAATAGAATCGATTTTATTTTTGCAGATTATAGGTTTTTATGTGTATATTAATCCACAAGCTGATCCAAGGTTCTATCGCTAACGGTTCAATTTCTACGTCATACTGTGTGGGGTTAACCGACTAAAAGGGATAAGTGTCCATATCTATTGAACCAAGCAAGATAGAATCGATTTTGTTTTTGCAGATGGTAGGTTTTTATGTGTGTATTAATCCACAAGCTGATCCAAGGTTCTATCGTTAACGGTTCAATTTCTACGTCATACCGGGTGGGGTTAAACGACTAAAAGGGATAAGTGTCCATATCTATTGAACCAAGCAAGATAGAATCGATTTTGTTTTTGCAGATTATAGGCTTTTATGTGTATATTAATCCAAAAGCTGATCCAAGGTTCTATCGCTAACGGTTCAATTTCTACGTCATACTGGTTGGGGTTAACCGACTAAAAGGGATATGTGTCCATATCTATTGAACCAAGCAAGATAGAATCGATTTTGTTTTTGCAGATTATAGGTTTTTATGTGTATATTAATCCACAAGCTGATCTAAGGTTCTATCGCTAACGGTTCAATTTCTACGTCATACTGGGTGGGGTTAACCGACTAAAAGGGATAAGTGTCCATATCTATTGAACCAAGCAAGATAGAATCGATTTTGTTTTTGCAGATGATAGGCTTTTACGTGTATATTAATCCACAAGCCGACCCAAGGTTCTATCGCTAACGGTTCAATTTCTACGTCATACTGGGTGGGGTTAACCGACTAATAGGGATAAGTGTCCATATCTATTGAACCAAGCAAGATAGAATCGATTTTGTTTTTGGAGATGGTAGGTTTTTATGTGTATATTAATCCACAAGCTGATCCAAGGTTCTATCATTAACGGTTCAATTTCTACGTCATACTGTGTGGGGTTAACCGAATAAAAGGGATAAGTGTTCATATCTATTGAACCAAGCAAGACAGAATCGATTTTATTTCTGCAGATGGTAGGTTTTTATGTGTGTATTAATCCACAAGCTGATCCAAGGTTCTATCGCTAACGGTTCAATTTCTACGTCATAAAAGGGATAAGTGTCCACATCTATTGAACCAAGCAAAATAGAATCGATTTTATTTTTGCAGATTATAGGTTTTTATGTGTATATTAATCCACAAGCTGATCCAAGGTTCTATCGCTAACGGTTCAATTTCTACGTCATACTGTGTGGGGTTAACAGACTAAAAGGGATAAGTGTCCATATCTATTGAACCAAGCAAGATAGAATCGATTTTGTTTTTGCAGATGGTAGGTTTTTATGTGTATATTAATCCACAAGCTGATCCAAGGTTCTATCGTTAACGGTTCAATTTCTACGTCATACTGGGTTGGGTTAAACGACTAAAAGGGATAAGTGTCCATATCTATTGAACCAAGCAAGATAGAATCGATTTTGTTTTTGCAGATTATAGGCTTTTATGTGTGTATTAATCCAAAAGCTGAGCCAAGGTTCTATCGCTAACGGTTCAATTTCTACGTCATACTGGTTGGGGTTAACCGACTAAAAGGGATAAGTGTCCATATCTATTGAACCAAGCAAGATAGAATCGATTTTATTTTTGCAGATTATAGGTTTTTATGTGTACATTAATACACAAGCTGATCCAAGGTTCTTTCGCTAACGGTTCAATTTCTACGTCATACTGTGTGGGGTTAACCGACTAAAAGGGATAAGTGTCCATATCTATTAAACCAAGCAAGATAGAATCGATTTTGTTTTTGCAGATGGTAGGTTTTTATGTGTATATTAATCCACAAGCTGATCCAAGGTTCTATCGTTAACGGTTCAATTTCTACGTCATACTGGGTGGTGTTAAACGACTAAAAGGGATAAGTGTCCATATCTATTGAACCAAGCAAGATAGAATCGATTTTTTTTTTGCAGATTATAGGCTTTTATGTGTATATTAATCCAAAAGCTGATCCAAGGTTCTATCGCTAACGGTTCAATTTCTACGTCATACTGGTTGGGGTTAACCGACTAAAAGGGATATGTGTCCATATCTATTGAACCAAGCAAGATAGAATCGATTTTGTTTCTGCAGATTATAGGTTTTTATGTGTATATTAATCCACAAGCTGATCTAAGGTTCTATCGCTAACGGTTCAATTTCTACGTCATACTGGGTGGGGTTAACCGACTAAAAGGGATAAGTGTCCATATCTATTGAACCAAGCAAGATAGAATCGATTTTGTTTTTCAGATGATAGGCTTGTACGTGTATATTAATCCACAAGCCGACCCAAGGTTCTATCGCTAACGGTTCAATTTCTACGTCATACTGGGTTGGGTTAACCGACTAATAGGGATAAGTGTCTATATCTATTGAACCAAGCAAGGTAGAATCGATTTTATTTTTGCAGATTATAGGTTTTTATGTGTATATTAATCCACAAGCTGTGTGGGGTTAACCGACTAAAAGGGATAAGTGTCCATATCTATTGAACCAAGCAAGATAGAATCGATTTTGTTTTTGGAGATGGTAGGTTTTTATGTGTATATTAATCCACAAGCTGATCCAAGGTTCTATCATTAACGGTTCAATTTCTACGTCATACTGTGTGGGGTTAACCGAATAAAAGGGATAAGTGTCCATATCTATTGAACCAAGCAAGACAGAATCGATTTTATTTCTGCAGATGGTAGGTTTTTATGTGTGTATTAATCCACAAGCTGATCCAAGGTTCTATCTCTAACGGTTCAATTTCTACGTCATAAAAGGGATAAGTGTCCACATCTATTGAACCAAGCAAAATATAATCGATTTTATTTTTGCAGATTATAGGTTTTTATGTGTATATTAATCCACAAGCTGACCCAAGGTTCTATCGCTAACGGTTCAATTTCTACGTCATACTGTGTGGGGTTAACAGACTAAAAGGGATAAGTGTCCATATCTATTGAACCAAGCAAGATAGAATCGATTTTGTTTTTGCAGATGGTAGGTTTTTATGTGTATATTAATCCACAAGCTGATCCAAGGTTCTATCGTTAACGGTTCAATTTCTACGTCATACTGGGTGGGGTTAAACGACTAAAAGGGATAAGTGTCCATATCTATTGAACCAAGCAAGATAGAATCGATTTTGTTTTTGCAGATTATAGGCTTTTATGTGTATATTAATCCAAAAGCTGAGCCAAGGTTCTATCGCTAACGGTTCAATTTCTACGTCATACTGGTTGGGGTTAACCGACTAAAAGGGATAAGTGTCCATATCTATTGAACCAAGCAAGATAGAATCGATTTTGTTTTTGCAGATTATAGGTTTTTATGTGTATATTAATCCACAAGCTGATCCAAGGTTTTTTCGCTAACGGTTCAATTTCTACGTCATACTGTGTGGGGTTAACCGACTAAAAGGGATAAGTGTCCATATCTATTGAACCAAGCAAGATAGAATCGATTTTGTTTTTGCAGATGGTAGGTTTTATGTGTATATTAATCCACAAGCTGATCCAAGGTTCTATCATTAACGGTTCAATTTCTACGTCATACTGTGTGGGGTTAAACGACTAAAATGGATAAGTGTCCATATCTATTGAACCAAGCAAGACAGAATCGATTTTATTTCTGCAGATGGTAGGTTTTTATGTGTGTATTAATCCACAAGCTGATCCAAGGTTCTATCGCTAACGGTTCAATTTCTACGTCATAAAATGGATAAGTGTCCACATCTATTGAACCAAGCAAAATAGAATCGATTTTATTTTTGCAGATTATAGGTTTTTATGTGTACATTAATCCACAAGCTGTTCCAAGGTTCTATCGCTAACGGTTCAATTTCTACGTCATACTGTGTGGGGTTAACCGACTAAAAGGGATAAGTGTCCATATCTATTGAACCAAGCAAGATAGAATCGATTTTGTTTTTGCAGATGATAGGTTTTTATGTGTATATTAATCCGCAAGCCGATCCAAGGTTCTATCGCTAACGGTTCAATTTCTACGTCATACTGGGTGGGGTTAACCGACTAATAGGGATAAGTGTCTATATCTATTGAACCAAGCAAGGTAGAATCAAATTTATTTTTGCAGATGGTAGGTTTTTATGTGCATATTAATCCACAAGCTGATCCAAGGTTCTATCGCTAACGGTTTAATTTCTACGTCAAACTGGGTGAGGTTAACCGACTAAAAGGGATAAGTGTACATATCTATTGAACCAAGCAAGACAGAATCGATTTTATTTTTGCAGATGGTAGGCTTTTATGTGTATATTAATCCAAAAGCTGATCCAAGGTTCTATCGCTAACGGTTCAATTTCTACGTCATACTGGGTGGGGTTAACCGACTAATAGGGATAAGTGTCTATATCTATTGAACCAAGCAAGGTAGAATCGAATTTATTTTTGCAGATGGTAGGTTTTTATGTGCATATTAATACACAAGCTGATCCAAGGTTCTATCACTAACGGTTCAATTTCTACGTCAAACTGGGTGAGGTTAACCAACTAAAAGGGATAAGTGTCCATATCTATTGAACCAAGCAAGACAGAATCGATTTTATTTTTGCAGATTATAGGCTTTTATGTGTATATTAATCCACAAGCTGATCCAAGGTTTTTTCGCTAACGGTTCAATTTCTACGTCATACTGTGTGGGGTTAACCGACTAAAAGGGGTAAGTGTCCATATCTATTGAACCAAGCAAGATAGAATCGATTTTGTTTTTGCAGATGGTAGGTTTTTATGTGTATATTAATCCACAAGCTGTTCCAAGGTTCTATCGCTAACGGTTCAATTTCTACGTCATACTGTGTGGGGTTAACCGACTAAAAGGGATAAGTGTCCATATCTACTGAACCAAGCAAGATAGAATCGATTTTGTTTTTGCAGATTATAGGTTTTTATGTGTATATTAATCCACAAGCTGATCCAAGGTTTTCTCGCTAACGGTTCAATTTCTACGTCATACTGTGTGGGGTTAACCGACTAAAAGGGATAAGTGTCCATATCTATTGAACCAAGCAAGATAGAATCGATTTTGTTTTTGGAGATGGTAGGTTTTTATGTGTATATTAATCAACAAACTGATCCAAGGTTCTATCGTTAACGGTTCAATTTCTACGTCATACTGTGTGGGATTAACCGACTAAAAGGGATAAGTGTCCATATCTATTGAACCAAGCAAGACAGAATCGATTTTATTTCTGCAGATGGTAGGTTTTTATGTGTGTATTAATCCACAAGCTGATCCAAGGTTCTATCGCTAACGGTTCAATTTCTACGTCATAAAAGGGATAAGTGTCCACATCTATTGAACCAAGCAAAATAGAATCGATTTTATTTTTGCAGATTATAGGTTTTTATGAGTATATTAATACACAAGCTGATCCAAGGTTCTATCGCTAACGGTTCAATTTCTACGTCATACTGTGTGGGGTTAACCGACTAAAAGGGATAAGTGTCCATATCTATTAAACCAAGCAAGATAGAATCGATTTTGTTTTTGCAGATGGTAGGTTTTTATGTGTATATTAATCCACAAGCTGATCCAAGGTTCTATCGTTAACGGTTCAATTTCTACGTCATACTGGGTGGTGTTAAACGACTAAAAGGGATAAGTGTCCATATCTATTGAACCAAGCAAGATAGAATCGATTTTTTTTTGCAGATTATAGGCTTTTATGTGTATATTAATCCAAAAGCTGATCCAAGGTTCTATCGCTAACGGTTCAATTTCTACGTCATACTGGTTGGGGTTAACCGACTAAAAGGGATATGTGTCCATATCTATTGAACCAAGCAAGATAGAATCGATTTTGTTTCTGCAGATTATAGGTTTTTATGTGTATATTAATCCACAAGCTGATCTAAGGTTCTATCGCTAACGGTTCAATTTCTACGTCATACTGGGTGGGGTTAACCGACTAAAAGGGATAAGTGTCCATATCTATTGAACCAAGCAAGATAGAATCGATTTTGTTTTTGCAGATGATAGGCTTTTACGTGTATATTAATCCACAAGCCGACCCAAGGTTCTATCGCTAACGGTTCAATTTCTACGTCATACTGGGTGGGGTTAACCGACTAATAGGGATAAGTGTCTATATCTATTGAACCAAGCAAGGTAGAATCGATTTTATTTTTGCAGATTATAGGTTTTTATGTGTATATTAATCCACAAGCTGTGTGGGGTTAACCGACTAAAAGGGATAAGTGTCCATATCTATTGAACCAAGCAAGATAGAATCGATTTTGTTTTTGGAGATGGTAGGTTTTTATGTGTATATTAATCCACAAGCTGATCCAAGGTTCTATCATTAACGGTTCAATTTCTACGTCATACTGTGTGGGGTTAACCGAATAAAAGGGATAAGTGTCCATATCTATTGAACCAAGCAAGACAGAATCGATTTTATTTCTGCAGATGGTAGGTTTTTATGTGTGTATTAATCCACAAGCTGATCCAAGGTTCTATCGCTAACGGTTCAATTTCTACGTCATAAAAGGGATAAGTGTCCACATCTATTGAACCAAGCAAAATATAATCGATTTTATTTTTGCAGATTATAGGTTTTTATGTGTATATTAATCCACAAGCTGACCCAAGGTTCTATCGCTAACGGTTCAATTTCTACGTCATACTGTGTGGGGTTAACAGACTAAAAGGGATAAGTGTCCATATCTATTGAACCAAGCAAGATAGAATCGATTTTGTTTTTGCAGATGGTAGGTTTTTATGTGTATATTAATCCACAAGCTGATCCAAGGTTCTATCGTTAACGGTTCAATTTCTACGTCATACTGGGTGGGGTTAAACGACTAAAAGGGATAAGTGTCCATATCTATTGAACCAAGCAAGATAGAATCGATTTTGTTTTTGCAGATTATAGGCTTTTATGTGTATATTAATCCAAAAGCTGAGCCAAGGTTCTATCGCTAACGGTTCAATTTCTACGTCATACTGGTTGGGGTTAACCGACTAAAAGGGATAAGTGTCCATATCTATTGAACCAAGCAAGATAGAATCGATTTTGTTTTTGCAGATTATAGGTTTTTATGTGTATATTAATCCACAAGCTGATCCAAGGTTTTTTCGCTAACGGTTCAATTTCTACGTCATACTGTGTGGGGTTAACCGACTAAAAGGGATAAGTGTCCATATCTATTGAACCAAGCAAGATAGAATCGATTTTGTTTTTGCAGATGGTAGGTTTTATGTGTATATTAATCCACAAGCTGATCCAAGGTTCTATCATTAACGGTTCAATTTCTACGTCATACTGTGTGGGGTTAACCGACTAAAATGGATAAGTGTCCATATCTATTGAACCAAGCAAGACAGAATCGATTTTATTTCTGCAGATGGTAGGTTTTTATGTGTGTATTAATCCACAAGCTGATCCAAGGTTCTATCGCTAACGGTTCAATTTCTACGTCATAAAATGGATAAGTGTCCACATCTATTGAACCAAGCAAAATAGAATCGATTTTATTTTTGCAGATTATAGGTTTTTATGTGTATATTAATCCACAAGCTGTTCCAAGGTTCTATCGCTAACGGTTCAATTTCTACGTCATACTGTGTGGGGTTAACCGACTAAAAGGGATAAGTGTCCATATCTATTGAACCAAGCAAGATAGAATCGATTTTGTTTTTGCAGATGATAGGTTTTTATGTGTATATTAATCCGCAAGCCGATCCAAGGTTCTATCGCTAACGGTTCAATTTCTACGTCATACTGGGTGGGGTTAACCGACTAATAGGGATAAGTGTCTATATCTATTGAACCAAGCAAGGTAGAATCGAATTTATTTTTGCAGATGGTAGGTTTTTATGTGCATATTAATCCACAAGCTGATCCAAGGTTCTATCGCTAACGGTTCAATTTCTACGTCAAACTGGGTGAGGTTAACCGACTAAAAGGGATAAGTGTACATATCTATTGAACCAAGCAAGACAGAATCGATTTTATTTTTGCAGATGGTAGGCTTTTATGTGTATATTAATCCAAAAGCTGATCCAAGGTTCTATCGCTAACGGTTCAATTTCTACGTAATACTGGGTGGGGTTAACCGACTAAAAGGGATAAGTGTCCATATCTATTGAACCAAGCAAGATAGAATCGATTTTGTTTTTGCAGATGATAGGTTTTTACGTGTATATTAATCCGCAAGCCGACCCAAGGTCCTATCGCTAACGGTTCAATTTCTACGTCATACTGGGTGGGGTTAACCGACTAATAGGGATAAGTGTCTATGTCTATTGAACCAAGCAAGGTAGAATCGAATTTATTTTTGCAGATGGTAGGTTTTTATGTGCATATTAATACACAAGCTGATCCAAGGTTCTATCACTAACGGTTCAATTTCTACGTCAAACTGGGTGAGGTTAACCAACTAAAAGGGATAAGTGTCCATATCTATTGAACCAAGCAAGACAGAATCGATTTTATTTTTGCAGATTATAGGTTTTTATGTGTATATTAATCCACAAGCTGATCCAAGGTTCTATCATTAATGGTTCAATTTCTACGTCATACTGTGTGGGGTTAACCGACTAAAAGGGATAAGTGTCCATATCTATTGAACCAAGCAAGATAGAATCGATTTTATTTTTGCAGATTATAGGTTTTTATGTGTATATTAATCCACAAGCTGATCCAAGGTTCTATCGCTAACGGTTCAATTTCTACGTCATACTGTGTGGGGTTAACCGACTAAAAGGGATAAGTATCCATATCTATTGAACCAAGCAAGATAGAATCGATTTTGTTTTTGGAGATGGTAGGTTTTTATGTGTATATTAATCCACAAGCTGATCCAAGGTTCTATCATTAACGGTTCAATTTCTGCGTCATACTGTGTGGGGTTAACCGACTAAAAGGGATAAGTATCCATATCTATTGAACCAAGCAAGACAGAATCGATTTTATTTCTGCAGATGGTAGGTTTTTATGTGTGTATTAATCCACAAGCTGATCCAAGGTTCTATCGCTAACGGTTCAATTTCTACGTCATACTGTGTGGGGTTAACCGACTAAAAGGGATAAGTATCCATATCTATTGAACCAAGCAAGACAGAATCGATTTTATTTCTGCAGATGGTAGGTTTTTATGTGTGTATTAATCCACAAGCTGATCCAAGGTTCTATCGCTAACGGTTCAATTTCTACGTCATAAAAGGGATAAGTCTCCACATCTATTGAACCAAGCAAAATAGAATCGATTTTATTTTTGCAGATTATAGGTTTTTATGTGTATATTAATCCACAAGCTGATCCAAGGTTCTATCGCTAACGGTTCAATTTCTACGTCATAAAAGGGATAAGTCTCCACATCTATTGAACCAAGCAAAATAGAATCGATTTTATTTTTGCAGATTATAGGTTTTTATGTGTATATTAATCCACAAGCTGATCCAAGGTTCTATCGCTAACGGTTCAATTTCTACGTCATACTGTGTGGGGTTAACCGACTAAAAGGGATAAGTGTCCATATCTATTGAACCAAGCAAGATAGAATCGATTTTGTTTTTGCAGATGGTAGGTTTTTATGTGTATATTAATCCACAAGCTGATCCAAGGTTCTATCGCTAACGGTTCAATTTCTACGTCATACTGTGTGGGGTTAACCGACTAAAAGGGATAAGTATCCATATCTATTGAACCAAGCAAGATAGAATCGATTTTATTTTTGCAGATTATAGGTTTTTATGTGTATATTAATCCACAAGCTGATCCAAGGTTCTATCGCTAACGGTTCAATTTCTACGTCATACTGTGTGGGGTTAACCGACTAAAAGGGATAAGTGTCCATATCTATTGAACCAAGCAAGATAGAATCGATTTTATTTTTGCAGATTATAGGTTTTTATGTGTATATTAATCCACAAGCTGATCCAAGGTTCTATCGCTAACGGTTCAATTTCTACGTCATACTGTGTGGGGTTAACCGACTAAAAGGGATAAGTATCCATATCTATTGAACCAAGCAAGACAGAATCGATTTTATTTTTGCAGATTATAGGTTTTTATGTGTATATTAATCCACAAGCTGATCCAAGGTTCTATCGCTAACGGTTCAATTTCTACGTCATACTGTGTGGGGTTAACCGACTAAAAGGGATAAGTATCCATATCTATTGAACCAAGCAAGATAGAATCGATTTTATTTTTGCAGATTATAGGTTTTTATGTGTATATTAATCCACAAGCTGATCCAAGGTTCTATCGCTAACGGTTCAATTTCTACGTCATACTGTGTGGGGTTAACCGACTAAAAGGGATAAGTGTCCATATCTATTGAACCAAGCAAGATAGAATCGATTTTATTTTTGCAGATTATAGGTTTTTATGTGTGTATTAATCCACAAGCTGATCCAAGGTTCTATCGCTAAGGGTTCAATTTCTACGTCATACTGTGTGGGGTTAACCGACTAAAAGGGATAAGTATCCATATCTATTGAACCAAGCAAGATAGAATCGATTTTATTTTTGCAGATTATAGGTTTTTATGTGTATATTAATCCACAAGCTGATCCAAGGTTCTATCGCTAACGGTTCAATTTCTACGTCATACTGTGTGGGGTTAACCGACTAAAAGGGATAAGTGTCCATATCTATTGAACCAAGCAAGATAGAGTCGATTTTATTTTTGCAGATTATAGGTTTTTATGTGTATATTAATCCACAAGCTGATCCAAGGTTCTATCGCTAACGGTTCAATTTCTACGTCATAAAAGGGATAAGTCTCCACATCTATTGAACCAAGCAAAATAGAATCGATTTTATTTTTGCAGATTATAGGTTTTTATGTGTATATTAATCCACAAGCTGATCCAAGGTTCTATCGCTAACGGTTCAATTTCTACGTCATACTGTGTGGGGTTAACCGACTAAAAGGGATAAGTGTCCATATCTATTAAACCAAGCAAGATAGAATCGATTTTGTTTTTGCAGATGGTAGGTTTTTATGTGTATATTAATCCACAAGCTGATCCAAGGTTCTATCGTTAACGGTTCAATTTCTACGTCATACTGGGTGGTGTTAAACGACTAAAAGGGATAAGTGTCCATATCTATTGAACCAAGCAAGATAGAATCGATTTTTTTTTGCAGATTATAGGCTTTTATGTGTATATTAATCCAAAAGCTGATCCAAGGTTCTATCGCTAACGGTTCAATTTCTACGTCATACTGGTTGGGGTTAACCGACTAAAAGGGATATGTGTCCATATCTATTGAACCAAGCAAGATAGAATCGATTTTGTTTCTGCAGATTATAGGTTTTTATGTGTATATTAATCCACAAGCTGATCTAAGGTTCTATCGCTAACGGTTCAATTTCTACGTCATACTGGGTGGGGTTAACCGACTAAAAGGGATAAGTGTCCATATCTATTGAACCAAGCAAGATAGAATCGATTTTGTTTTTGCAGATGATAGGCTTGTACGTGTATATTAATCCACAAGCCGACCCAAGGTTCTATCGCTAACGGTTCAATTTCTACGTCATACTGGGTTGGGTTAACCGACTAATAGGGATAAGTGTCTATATCTATTGAACCAAGCAAGGTAGAATCGATTTTATTTTTGCAGATTATAGGTTTTTATGTGTATATTAATCCACAAGCTGTGTGGGGTTAACCGACTAAAAGGGATAAGTGTCCATATCTATTGAACCAAGCAAGATAGAATCGATTTTGTTTTTGGAGATGGTAGGTTTTTATGTGTATATTAATCCACAAGCTGATCCAAGGTTCTATCATTAACGGTTCAATTTCTACGTCATACTGTGTGGGGTTAACCGAATAAAAGGGATAAGTGTCCATATCTATTGAACCAAGCAAGACAGAATCGATTTTATTTCTGCAGATGGTAGGTTTTTATGTGTGTATTAATCCACAAGCTGATCCAAGGTTCTATCGCTAACGGTTCAATTTCTACGTCATAAAAGGGATAAGTGTCCACATCTATTGAACCAAGCAAAATATAATCGATTTTATTTTTGCAGATTATAGGTTTTTATGTGTATATTAATCCACAAGCTGACCCAAGGTTCTATCGCTAACGGTTCAATTTCTACGTCATACTGTGTGGGGTTAACAGACTAAAAGGGATAAGTGTCCATATCTATTGAACCAAGCAAGATAGAATCGATTTTGTTTTTGCAGATGGTAGGTTTTTATGTGTATATTAATCCACAAGCTGATCCAAGGTTCTATCGTTAACGGTTCAATTTCTACGTCATACTGGGTGGGGTTAAACGACTAAAAGGGATAAGTGTCCATATCTATTGAACCAAGCAAGATAGAATCGATTTTGTTTTTGCAGATTATAGGCTTTTATGTGTATATTAATCCAAAAGCTGAGCCAAGGTTCTATCGCTAACGGTTCAATTTCTACGTCATACTGTGTGGGGTTAACCGACTAAAAGGGATAAGTGTCCATATCTATTGAACCAAGCAAGATAGAGTCGATTTTATTTTTGCAGATTATAGGTTTTTATGTGTATATTAATCCGCAAGCTGATCCAAGGTTCTATCGCTAACGGTTCAATTTCTACGTCATAAAAGGGATAAGTCTCCACATCTATTGAACCAAGCAAAATAGAATCGATTTTATTTTTGCAGATTATAGGTTTTTATGTGTATATTAATCCACAAGCTGATCCAAGGTTCTATCGCTAACGGTTCAATTTCTACGTCATACTGTGTGGGGTTAACCGACTAAAAGGGATAAGTGTCCATATCTATTGAACCAAGCAAGATAGAGTCGATTTTATTTTTGCAGATTATAGGTTTTTATGTGTATATTAATCCACAAGCTGATCCAAGGTTCTATCGCTAACGGTTCAATTTCTACGTCATAAAAGGGATAAGTCTCCACATCTATTGAACCAAGCAAAATAGAATCGATTTTATTTTTGCAGATTATAGGTTTTTATGTGTATATTAATCCACAAGCTGATCCAAGGTTCTATCGCTAACGGTTCAATTTCTACGTCATACTGTGTGGGGTTAACCGACTAAAAGGGATAAGTGTCCATATCTATTAAACCAAGCAAGATAGAATCGATTTTGTTTTTGCAGATGGTAGGTTTTTATGTGTATATTAATCCACAAGCTGATCCAAGGTTCTATCGTTAACGGTTCAATTTCTACGTCATACTGGGTGGTGTTAAACGACTAAAAGGGATAAGTGTCCATATCTATTGAACCAAGCAAGATAGAATCGATTTTTTTTTGCAGATTATAGGCTTTTATGTGTATATTAATCCAAAAGCTGATCCAAGGTTCTATCGCTAACGGTTCAATTTCTACGTCATACTGGTTGGGGTTAACCGACTAAAAGGGATATGTGTCCATATCTATTGAACCAAGCAAGATAGAATCGATTTTGTTTCTGCAGATTATAGGTTTTTATGTGTATATTAATCCACAAGCTGATCTAAGGTTCTATCGCTAACGGTTCAATTTCTACGTCATACTGGGTGGGGTTAACCGACTAAAAGGGATAAGTGTCCATATCTATTGAACCAAGCAAGATAGAATCGATTTTGTTTTTGCAGATGATAGGCTTGTACGTGTATATTAATCCACAAGCCGACCCAAGGTTCTATCGCTAACGGTTCAATTTCTACGTCATACTGGGTTGGGTTAACCGACTAATAGGGATAAGTGTCTATATCTATTGAACCAAGCAAGGTAGAATCGATTTTATTTTTGCAGATTATAGGTTTTTATGTGTATATTAATCCACAAGCTGTGTGGGGTTAACCGACTAAAAGGGATAAGTGTCCATATCTATTGAACCAAGCAAGATAGAATCGATTTTGTTTTTGGAGATGGTAGGTTTTTATGTGTATATTAATCCACAAGCTGATCCAAGGTTCTATCATTAACGGTTCAATTTCTACGTCATACTGTGTGGGGTTAACCGAATAAAAGGGATAAGTGTCCATATCTATTGAACCAAGCAAGACAGAATCGATTTTATTTCTGCAGATGGTAGGTTTTTATGTGTGTATTAATCCACAAGCTGATCCAAGGTTCTATCGCTAACGGTTCAATTTCTACGTCATAAAAGGTATAAGTGTCCACATCTATTGAACCAAGCAAAATATAATCGATTTTATTTTTGCAGATTATAGGTTTTTATGTGTATATTAATCCACAAGCTGACCCAAGGTTCTATCGCTAACGGTTCAATTTCTACGTCATACTGTGTGGGGTTAACAGACTAAAAGGGATAAGTGTCCATATCTATTGAACCAAGCAAGATAGAATCGATTTTGTTTTTGCAGATGGTAGGTTTTTATGTGTATATTAATCCACAAGCTGATCCAAGGTTCTATCGTTAACGGTTCAATTTCTACGTCATACTGGGTGGGGTTAAACGACTAAAAGGGATAAGTGTCCATATCTATTGAACCAAGCAAGATAGAATCGATTTTGTTTTTGCAGATTATAGGCTTTTATGTGTATATTAATCCAAAAGCTGAGCCAAGGTTCTATCGCTAACGGTTCAATTTCTACGTCATACTGGTTGGGGTTAACCGACTAAAAGGGATAAGTGTCCATATCTATTGAACCAAGCAAGATAGAATCGATTTTGTTTTTGCAGATTATAGGTTTTTATGTGTATATTAATCCACAAGCTGATCCAAGGTTCTATCGCTAACGGTTCAATTTCTACGTCATACTGTGTGGGGTTAACCGACTAAAAGGGATAAGTATCCATATCTATTGAACCAAGCAAGATAGAATCGATTTTATTTTTGCAGATTATAGGTTTTTATGTGTATATTAATCCACAAGCTGATCCAAGGTTCTATCGCTAACGGTTCAATTTCTACGTCATACTGTGTGGGGTTAACCGACTAAAAGGGATAAGTGTCCATATCTATTGAACCAAGCAAGATAGAGTCGATTTTATTTTTGCAGATTATAGGTTTTTATGTGTATATTAATCCGCAAGCTGATCCAAGGTTCTATCGCTAACGGTTCAATTTCTACGTCATAAAAGGGATAAGTCTCCACATCTATTGAACCAAGCAAAATAGAATCGATTTTATTTTTGCAGATTATAGGTTTTTATGTGTATATTAATCCACAAGCTGATCCAAGGTTCTATCGCTAACGGTTCAATTTCTACGTCATACTGTGTGGGGTTAACCGACTAAAAGGGATAAGTGTCCATATCTATTGAACCAAGCAAGATAGAATCGATTTTATTTTTGCAGATTATAGGTTTTTATGTGTATATTAATCCACAAGCTGATCCAAGGTTCTATCGCTAACGGTTCAATTTCTACGTCATACTGTGTGGGGTTAACCGACTAAAAGGGATAAGTATCCATATCTATTGAACCAAGCAAGACAGAATCGATTTTATTTTTGCAGATTATAGGTTTTTATGTGTATATTAATCCACAAGCTGATCCAAGGTTCTATCGCTAACGGTTCAATTTCTACGTCATACTGTGTGGGGTTAACCGACTAAAAGGGATAAGTATCCATATCTATTGAACCAAGCAAGATAGAATCGATTTTATTTTTGCAGATTATAGGTTTTTATGTGTATATTAATCCACAAGCTGATCCAAGGTTCTATCGCTAACGGTTCAATTTCTACGTCATACTGTGTGGGGTTAACCGACTAAAAGGGATAAGTGTCCATATCTATTGAACCAAGCAAGATAGAGTCGATTTTATTTTTGCAGATTATAGGTTTTTATGTGTATATTAATCCACAAGCTGATCCAAGGTTCTATCGCTAACGGTTCAATTTCTACGTCATAAAAGGGATAAGTCTCCACATCTATTGAACCAAGCAAAATAGAATCGATTTTATTTTTGCAGATTATAGGTTTTTATGTGTATATTAATCCACAAGCTGATCCAAGGTTCTATCGCTAACGGTTCAATTTCTACGTCATACTGTGTGGGGTTAACCGACTAAAAGGGATAAGTGTCCATATCTATTAAACCAAGCAAGATAGAATCGATTTTGTTTTTGCAGATGGTAGGTTTTTATGTGTATATTAATCCACAAGCTGATCCAAGGTTCTATCGTTAACGGTTCAATTTCTACGTCATACTGGGTGGTGTTAAACGACTAAAAGGGATAAGTGTCCATATCTATTGAACCAAGCAAGATAGAATCGATTTTTTTTTGCAGATTATAGGCTTTTATGTGTATATTAATCCAAAAGCTGATCCAAGGTTCTATCGCTAACGGTTCAATTTCTACGTCATACTGGTTGGGGTTAACCGACTAAAAGGGATATGTGTCCATATCTATTGAACCAAGCAAGATAGAATCGATTTTGTTTCTGCAGATTATAGGTTTTTATGTGTATATTAATCCACAAGCTGATCTAAGGTTCTATCGCTAACGGTTCAATTTCTACGTCATACTGGGTGGGGTTAACCGACTAAAAGGGATAAGTGTCCATATCTATTGAACCAAGCAAGATAGAATCGATTTTGTTTTTGCAGATGATAGGCTTGTACGTGTATATTAATCCACAAGCCGACCCAAGGTTCTATCGCTAACGGTTCAATTTCTACGTCATACTGGGTTGGGTTAACCGACTAATAGGGATAAGTGTCTATATCTATTGAACCAAGCAAGGTAGAATCGATTTTATTTTTGCAGATTATAGGTTTTTATGTGTATATTAATCCACAAGCTGTGTGGGGTTAACCGACTAAAAGGGATAAGTGTCCATATCTATTGAACCAAGCAAGATAGAATCGATTTTGTTTTTGGAGATGGTAGGTTTTTATGTGTATATTAATCCACAAGCTGATCCAAGGTTCTATCATTAACGGTTCAATTTCTACGTCATACTGTGTGGGGTTAACCGAATAAAAGGGATAAGTGTCCATATCTATTGAACCAAGCAAGACAGAATCGATTTTATTTCTGCAGATGGTAGGTTTTTATGTGTGTATTAATCCACAAGCTGATCCAAGGTTCTATCGCTAACGGTTCAATTTCTACGTCATAAAAGGGATAAGTGTCCACATCTATTGAACCAAGCAAAATATAATCGATTTTATTTTTGCAGATTATAGGTTTTTATGTGTATATTAATCCACAAGCTGACCCAAGGTTCTATCGCTAACGGTTCAATTTCTACGTCATACTGTGTGGGGTTAACAGACTAAAAGGGATAAGTGTCCATATCTATTGAACCAAGCAAGATAGAATCGATTTTGTTTTTGCAGATGGTAGGTTTTTATGTGTATATTAATCCACAAGCTGATCCAAGGTTCTATCGTTAACGGTTCAATTTCTACGTCATACTGGGTGGGGTTAAACGACTAAAAGGGATAAGTGTCCATATCTATTGAACCAAGCAAGATAGAATCGATTTTGTTTTTGCAGATTATAGGCTTTTATGTGTATATTAATCCAAAAGCTGAGCCAAGGTTCTATCGCTAACGGTTCAATTTCTACGTCATACTGGTTGGGGTTAACCGACTAAAAGGGATAAGTGTCCATATCTATTGAACCAAGCAAGATAGAATCGATTTTGTTTTTGCAGATTATAGGTTTTTATGTGTATATTAATCCACAAGCTGATCCAAGGTTCTATCGCTAACGGTTCAATTTCTACGTCATACTGTGTGGGGTTAACCGACTAAAAGGGATAAGTATCCATATCTATTGAACCAAGCAAGATAGAATCGATTTTATTTTTGCAGATTATAGGTTTTTATGTGTATATTAATCCACAAGCTGATCCAAGGTTCTATCGCTAACGGTTCAATTTCTACGTCATACTGTGTGGGGTTAACCGACTAAAAGGGATAAGTGTCCATATCTATTGAACCAAGCAAGATAGAGTCGATTTTATTTTTGCAGATTATAGGTTTTTATGTGTATATTAATCCGCAAGCTGATCCAAGGTTCTATCGCTAACGGTTCAATTTCTACGTCATAAAAGGGATAAGTCTCCACATCTATTGAACCAAGCAAAATAGAATCGATTTTATTTTTGCAGATTATAGGTTTTTATGTGTATATTAATCCACAAGCTGATCCAAGGTTCTATCGCTAACGGTTCAATTTCTACGTCATACTGTGTGGGGTTAACCGACTAAAAGGGATAAGTGTCCATATCTATTGAACCAAGCAAGATAGAATCGATTTTATTTTTGCAGATTATAGGTTTTTATGTGTATATTAATCCACAAGCTGATTCAAGGTTCTATCGCTAACGGTTCAATTTCTACGTCATACTGTGTGGGGTTAACCGACTAAAAGGGATAAGTATCCATATCTATTGAACCAAGCAAGACAGAATCGATTTTATTTTTGCAGATTATAGGTTTTTATGTGTATATTAATCCACAAGCTGATCCAAGGTTCTATCGCTAACGGTTCAATTTCTACGTCATACTGTGTGGGGTTAACCGACTAAAAGGGATAAGTATCCATATCTATTGAACCAAGCAAGATAGAATCGATTTTATTTTTGCAGATTATAGGTTTTTATGTGTATATTAATCCACAAGCTGATCCAAGGTTCTATCGCTAACGGTTCAATTTCTACGTCATACTGTGTGGGGTTAACCGACTAAAAGGGATAAGTGTCCATATCTATTGAACCAAGCAAGATAGAATCGATTTTATTTTTGCAGATTATAGGTTTTTATGTGTGTATTAATCCACAAGCTGATCCAAGGTTCTATCGCTAAGGGTTCAATTTCTACGTCATACTGTGTGGGGTTAACCGACTAAAAGGGATAAGTATCCATATCTATTGAACCAAGCAAGATAGAATCGATTTTATTTTTGCAGATTATAGGTTTTTATGTGTATATTAATCCACAAGCTGATCCAAGGTTCTATCGCTAACGGTTCAATTTCTACGTCATACTGTGTGGGGTTAACCGACTAAAAGGGATAAGTGTCCATATCTATTGAACCAAGCAAGATAGAGTCGATTTTATTTTTGCAGATTATAGGTTTTTATGTGTATATTAATCCACAAGCTGATCCAAGGTTCTATCGCTAACGGTTCAATTTCTACGTCATAAAAGGGATAAGTCTCCACATCTATTGAACCAAGCAAAATAGAATCGATTTTATTTTTGCAGATTATAGGTTTTTATGTGTATATTAATCCACAAGCTGATCCAAGGTTCTATCGCTAACGGTTCAATTTCTACGTCATACTGTGTGGGGTTAACCGACTAAAAGGGATAAGTGTCCATATCTATTAAACCAAGCAAGATAGAATCGATTTTGTTTTTGCAGATGGTAGGTTTTTATGTGTATATTAATCCACAAGCTGATCCAAGGTTCTATCGTTAACGGTTCAATTTCTACGTCATACTGGGTGGTGTTAAACGACTAAAAGGGATAAGTGTCCATATCTATTGAACCAAGCAAGATAGAATCGATTTTTTTTTTGCAGATTATAGGCTTTTATGTGTATATTAATCCAAAAGCTGATCCAAGGTTCTATCGCTAACGGTTCAATTTCTACGTCATACTGGTTGGGGTTAACCGACTAAAAGGGATATGTGTCCATATCTATTGAACCAAGCAAGATAGAATCGATTTTGTTTCTGCAGATTATAGGTTTTTATGTGTATATTAATCCACAAGCTGATCTAAGGTTCTATCGCTAACGGTTCAATTTCTACGTCATACTGGGTGGGGTTAACCGACTAAAAGGGATAAGTGTCCATATCTATTGAACCAAGCAAGATAGAATCGATTTTGTTTTTGCAGATGATAGGCTTGTACGTGTATATTAATCCACAAGCCGACCCAAGGTTCTATCGCTAACGGTTCAATTTCTACGTCATACTGGGTTGGGTTAACCGACTAATAGGGATAAGTGTCTATATCTATTGAACCAAGCAAGGTAGAATCGATTTTATTTTTGCAGATTATAGGTTTTTATGTGTATATTAATCCACAAGCTGTGTGGGGTTAACCGACTAAAAGGGATAAGTGTCCATATCTATTGAACCAAGCAAGATAGAATCGATTTTGTTTTTGGAGATGGTAGGTTTTTATGTGTATATTAATCCACAAGCTGATCCAAGGTTCTATCATTAACGGTTCAATTTCTACGTCATACTGTGTGGGGTTAACCGAATAAAAGGGATAAGTGTCCATATCTATTGAACCAAGCAAGACAGAATCGATTTTATTTCTGCAGATGGTAGGTTTTTATGTGTGTATTAATCCACAAGCTGATCCAAGGTTCTATCGCTAACGGTTCAATTTCTACGTCATAAAAGGGATAAGTGTCCACATCTATTGAACCAAGCAAAATATAATCGATTTTATTTTTGCAGATTATAGGTTTTTATGTGTATATTAATCCACAAGCTGACCCAAGGTTCTATCGCTAACGGTTCAATTTCTACGTCATACTGTGTGGGGTTAACAGACTAAAAGGGATAAGTGTCCATATCTATTGAACCAAGCAAGATAGAATCGATTTTGTTTTTGCAGATGGTAGGTTTTTATGTGTATATTAATCCACAAGCTGATCCAAGGTTCTATCGTTAACGGTTCAATTTCTACGTCATACTGGGTGGGGTTAAACGACTAAAAGGGATAAGTGTCCATATCTATTGAACCAAGCAAGATAGAATCGATTTTGTTTTTGCAGATTATAGGCTTTTATGTGTATATTAATCCAAAAGCTGAGCCAAGGTTCTATCGCTAACGGTTCAATTTCTACGTCATACTGGTTGGGGTTAACCGACTAAAAGGGATAAGTGTCCATATCTATTGAACCAAGCAAGATAGAATCGATTTTGTTTTTGCAGATTATAGGTTTTTATGTGTATATTAATCCACAAGCTGATCCAAGGTTTTTTCGCTAACGGTTCAATTTCTACGTCATACTGTGTGGGGTTAACCGACTAAAAGGGATAAGTGTCCATATCTATTGAACCAAGCAAGATAGAATCGATTTTGTTTTTGCAGATGGTAGGTTTTATATGTATATTAATCCACAAGCTGATCCAAGGTTCTATCATTAACGGTTCAATTTCTACGTCATACTGTGTGGGGTTAACCGACTAAAATGGATAAGTGTCCATATCTATTGAACCAAGCAAGACAGAATCGATTTTATTTCTGCAGATGGTAGGTTTTTATGTGTGTATTAATCCACAAGCTGATCCAAGGTTCTATCGCTAACGGTTCAATTTCTACGTCATACTGTGTGGGGTTAACCGACTAAAAGGGATAAGTGTCCATATCTATTGAACCAAGCAAGATAGAATCGATTTTGTTTTTGCAGATTATAGGTTTTTATGTGTATATTAATCCACAAGCTGATCCAAGGTTTTTTCGCTAACGGTTCAATTTCTACGTCATACTGTGTGGGGTTAACCGACTAAAAGGGATAAGTGTCCATATCTATTGAACCAAGCAAGATAGAATCGATTTTGTTTTTGCAGATGGTAGGTTTTTATGTGTATATTAATCCACAAGCTGATCCAAGGTTCTATCGTTAACGGTTCAATTTCTACGTCATACTGGGTGGGGTTAAACGACTAAAAGGGATAAGTGTCCATATCTATTGAACCAAGCAAGATAGAATCGATTTTATTTTTGCAGATTATAGGTTTTTATGTGTATATTAATCCACAAGCTGATCCAAGGTTCTATCGCTAACGGTTCAATTTCTACGTCATAAAAGGGATAAGTCTCCACATCTATTGAACCAAGCAAAATAGAATCGATTTTATTTTTGCAGATTATAGGTTTTTATGTGTATATTAATCCACAAGCTGATCCAAGGTTCTATCGCTAACGGTTCAATTTCTACGTCATACTGTGTGGGGTTAACCGACTAAAAGGGATAAGTGTCCATATCTATTAAACCAAGCAAGATAGAATCGATTTTGTTTTTGCAGATGGTAGGTTTTTATGTGTATATTAATCCACAAGCTGATCCAAGGTTCTATCGTTAACGGTTCAATTTCTACGTCATACTGGGTGGTGTTAAACGACTAAAAGGGATAAGTGTCCATATCTATTGAACCAAGCAAGATAGAATCGATTTTTTTTTTGCAGATTATAGGCTTTTATGTGTATATTAATCCAAAAGCTGATCCAAGGTTCTATCGCTAACGGTTCAATTTCTACGTCATACTGGTTGGGGTTAACCGACTAAAAGGGATATGTGTCCATATCTATTGAACCAAGCAAGATAGAATCGATTTTGTTTCTGCAGATTATAGGTTTTTATGTGTATATTAATCCACAAGCTGATCTAAGGTTCTATCGCTAACGGTTCAATTTCTACGTCATACTGGGTGGGGTTAACCGACTAAAAGGGATAAGTGTCCATATCTATTGAACCAAGCAAGATAGAATCGATTTTGTTTTTGCAGATGATAGGCTTGTACGTGTATATTAATCCACAAGCCGACCCAAGGTTCTATCGCTAACGGTTCAATTTCTACGTCATACTGGGTTGGGTTAACCGACTAATAGGGATAAGTGTCTATATCTATTGAACCAAGCAAGGTAGAATCGATTTTATTTTTGCAGATTATAGGTTTTTATGTGTATATTAATCCACAAGCTGTGTGGGGTTAACCGACTAAAAGGGATAAGTGTCCATATCTATTGAACCAAGCAAGATAGAATCGATTTTGTTTTTGGAGATGGTAGGTTTTTATGTGTATATTAATCCACAAGCTGATCCAAGGTTCTATCATTAACGGTTCAATTTCTACGTCATACTGTGTGGGGTTAACCGAATAAAAGGGATAAGTGTCCATATCTATTGAACCAAGCAAGACAGAATCGATTTTATTTCTGCAGATGGTAGGTTTTTATGTGTGTATTAATCCACAAGCTGATCCAAGGTTCTATCGCTAACGGTTCAATTTCTACGTCATAAAAGGGATAAGTGTCCACATCTATTGAACCAAGCAAAATATAATCGATTTTATTTTTGCAGATTATAGGTTTTTATGTGTATATTAATCCACAAGCTGACCCAAGGTTCTATCGCTAACGGTTCAATTTCTACGTCATACTGTGTGGGGTTAACAGACTAAAAGGGATAAGTGTCCATATCTATTGAACCAAGCAAGATAGAATCGATTTTGTTTTTGCAGATGGTAGGTTTTTATGTGTATATTAATCCACAAGCTGATCCAAGGTTCTATCGTTAACGGTTCAATTTCTACGTCATACTGGGTGGGGTTAAACGACTAAAAGGGATAAGTGTCCATATCTATTGAACCAAGCAAGATAGAATCGATTTTGTTTTTGCAGATTATAGGCTTTTATGTGTATATTAATCCAAAAGCTGAGCCAAGGTTCTATCGCTAACGGTTCAATTTCTACGTCATACTGGTTGGGGTTAACCGACTAAAAGGGATAAGTGTCCATATCTATTGAACCAAGCAAGATAGAATCGATTTTGTTTTTGCAGATTATAGGTTTTTATGTGTATATTAATCCACAAGCTGATCCAAGGTTTTTTCGCTAACGGTTCAATTTCTACGTCATACTGTGTGGGGTTAACCGACTAAAAGGGATAAGTGTCCATATCTATTGAACCAAGCAAGATAGAATCGATTTTGTTTTTGCAGATGGTAGGTTTTATGTGTATATTAATCCACAAGCTGATCCAAGGTTCTATCATTAACGGTTCAATTTCTACGTCATACTGTGTGGGGTTAACCGACTAAAATGGATAAGTGTCCATATCTATTGAACCAAGCAAGACAGAATCGATTTTATTTCTGCAGATGGTAGGTTTTTATGTGTGTATTAATCCACAAGCTGATCCAAGGTTCTATCGCTAACGGTTCAATTTCTACGTCATAAAATGGATAAGTGTCCACATCTATTGAACCAAGCAAAATAGAATCGATTTTATTTTTGCAGATTATAGGTTTTTATGTGTACATTAATCCACAAGCTGTTCCAAGGTTCTATCGCTAACGGTTCAATTTCTACGTCATACTGTGTGGGGTTAACCGACTAAAAGGGATAAGTGTCCATATCTATTGAACCAAGCAAGATAGAATCGATTTTGTTTTTGCAGATGATAGGTTTTTATGTGTATATTAATCCGCAAGCCGATCCAAGGTTCTATCGCTAACGGTTCAATTTCTACGTCATACTGGGTGGGGTTAACCGACTAATAGGGATAAGTGTCTATATCTATTGAACCAAGCAAGGTAGAATCAAATTTATTTTTGCAGATGGTAGGTTTTTATGTGCATATTAATCCACAAGCTGATCCAAGGTTCTATCGCTAACGGTTTAATTTCTACGTCAAACTGGGTGAGGTTAACCGACTAAAAGGGATAAGTGTACATATCTATTGAACCAAGCAAGACAGAATCGATTTTATTTTTGCAGATGGTAGGCTTTTATGTGTATATTAATCCAAAAGCTGATCCAAGGTTCTATCGCTAACGGTTCAATTTCTACGTCATACTGGGTGGGGTTAACCGACTAATAGGGATAAGTGTCTATATCTATTGAACCAAGCAAGGTAGAATCGAATTTATTTTTGCAGATGGTAGGTTTTTATGTGCATATTAATACACAAGCTGATCCAAGGTTCTATCACTAACGGTTCAATTTCTACGTCAAACTGGGTGAGGTTAACCAACTAAAAGGGATAAGTGTCCATATCTATTGAACCAAGCAAGACAGAATCGATTTTATTTTTGCAGATTATAGGTTTTTATGTGTATATTAATCCACAAGCTGATCCAAGGTTTTTTCGCTAACGGTTCAATTTCTACGTCATACTGTGTGGGGTTAACCGACTAAAAGGGGTAAGTGTCCATATCTATTGAACCAAGCAAGATAGAATCGATTTTGTTTTTGCAGATGGTAGGTTTTTATGTGTATATTAATCCACAAGCTGTTCCAAGGTTCTATCGCTAACGGTTCAATTTCTACGTCATACTGTGTGGGGTTAACCGACTAAAAGGGATAAGTGTCCATATCTACTGAACCAAGCAAGATAGAATCGATTTTGTTTTTGCAGATTATAGGTTTTTATGTGTATATTAATCCACAAGCTGATCCAAGGTTTTCTCGCTAACGGTTCAATTTCTACGTCATACTGTGTGGGGTTAACCGACTAAAAGGGATAAGTGTCCATATCTATTGAACCAAGCAAGATAGAATCGATTTTGTTTTTGGAGATGGTAGGTTTTTATGTGTATATTAATCAACAAACTGATCCAAGGTTCTATCATTAACGGTTCAATTTCTACGTCATACTGTGTGGGATTAACCGACTAAAAGGGATAAGTGTCCATATCTATTGAACCAAGCAAGACAGAATCGATTTTATTTCTGCAGATGGTAGGTTTTTATGTGTGTATTAATCCACAAGCTGATCCAAGGTTCTATCGCTAACGGTTCAATTTCTACGTCATAAAAGGGATAAGTGTCCACATCTATTGAACCAAGCAAAATAGAATCGATTTTATTTTTGCAGATTATAGGTTTTTATGAGTATATTAATACACAAGCTGATCCAAGGTTCTATCGCTAACGGTTCAATTTCTACGTCATACTGTGTGGGGTTAACCGACTAAAAGGGATAAGTGTCCATATCTATTAAACCAAGCAAGATAGAATCGATTTTGTTTTTGCAGATGGTAGGTTTTTATGTGTATATTAATCCACAAGCTGATCCAAGGTTCTATCGTTAACGGTTCAATTTCTACGTCATACTGGGTGGTGTTAAACGACTAAAAGGGATAAGTGTCCATATCTATTGAACCAAGCAAGATAGAATCGATTTTTTTTTGCAGATTATAGGCTTTTATGTGTATATTAATCCAAAAGCTGATCCAAGGTTCTATCGCTAACGGTTCAATTTCTACGTCATACTGGTTGGGGTTAACCGACTAAAAGGGATATGTGTCCATATCTATTGAACCAAGCAAGATAGAATCGATTTTGTTTCTGCAGATTATAGGTTTTTATGTGTATATTAATCCACAAGCTGATCTAAGGTTCTATCGCTAGCGGTTCAATTTCTACGTCATACTGGGTGGGGTTAACCGACTAAAAGGGATAAGTGTCCATATCTATTGAACCAAGCAAGATAGAATCGATTTTGTTTTTGCAGATGATAGGCTTTTACGTGTATATTAATCCACAAGCCGACCCAAGGTTCTATCGCTAACGGTTCAATTTCTACGTCATACTGGGTGGGGTTAACCGACTAATAGGGATAAGTGTCTATATCTATTGAACCAAGCAAGGTAGAATCGATTTTATTTTTGCAGATTATAGGTTTTTATGTGTATATTAATCCACAAGCTGTGTGGGGTTAACCGACTAAAAGGGATAAGTGTCCATATCTATTGAACCAAGCAAGATAGAATCGATTTTGTTTTTGGAGATGGTAGGTTTTTATGTGTATATTAATCCACAAGCTGATCCAAGGTTCTATCATTAACGGTTCAATTTCTACGTCATACTGTGTGGGGTTAACCGAATAAAAGGGATAAGTGTCCATATCTATTGAACCAAGCAAGACAGAATCGATTTTATTTCTGCAGATGGTAGGTTTTTATGTGTGTATTAATCCACAAGCTGATCCAAGGTTCTATCGCTAACGGTTCAATTTCTACGTCATAAAAGGGATAAGTGTCCACATCTATTGAACCAAGCAAAATATAATCGATTTTATTTTTGCAGATTATAGGTTTTTATGTGTATATTAATCCACAAGCTGACCCAAGGTTCTATCGCTAACGGTTCAATTTCTACGTCATACTGTGTGGGGTTAACAGACTAAAAGGGATAAGTGTCCATATCTATTGAACCAAGCAAGATAGAATCGATTTTGTTTTTGCAGATGGTAGGTTTTTATGTGTATATTAATCCACAAGCTGATCCAAGGTTCTATCGTTAACGGTTCAATTTCTACGTCATACTGGGTGGGGTTAAACGACTAAAAGGGATAAGTGTCCATATCTATTGAACCAAGCAAGATAGAATCGATTTTGTTTTTGCAGATTATAGGCTTTTATGTGTATATTAATCCAATAGCTGAGCCAAGGTTCTATCGCTAACGGTTCAATTTCTACGTCATACTGGTTGGGGTTAACCGACTAAAAGGGATAAGTGTCCATATCTATTGAACCAAGCAAGATAGAATCGATTTTGTTTTTGCAGATTATAGGTTTTTATGTGTATATTAATCCACAAGCTGATCCAAGGTTTTTTCGCTAACGGTTCAATTTCTACGTCATACTGTGTGGGGTTAACCGACTAAAAGGGATAAGTGTCCATATCTATTGAACCAAGCAAGATAGAATCGATTTTGTTTTTGCAGATGGTAGGTTTTATGTGTATATTAATCCACAAGCTGATCCAAGGTTCTATCATTAACGGTTCAATTTCTACGTCATACTGTGTGGGGTTAACCGACTAAAATGGATAAGTGTCCATATCTATTGAACCAAGCAAGACAGAATCGATTTTATTTCTGCAGATGGTAGGTTTTTATGTGTGTATTAATCCACAAGCTGATCCAAGGTTCTATCGCTAACGGTTCAATTTCTACGTCATAAAATGGATAAGTGTCCACATCTATTGAACCAAGCAAAATAGAATCGATTTTATTTTTGCAGATTATAGGTTTTTATGTGTATATTAATCCACAAGCTGTTCCAAGGTTCTATCGCTAACGGTTCAATTTCTACGTCATACTGTGTGGGGTTAACCGACTAAAAGGGATAAGTGTCCATATCTATTGAACCAAGCAAGATAGAATCGATTTTGTTTTTGCAGATGATAGGTTTTTATGTGTATATTAATCCGCAAGCCGATCCAAGGTTCTATCGCTAACGGTTCAATTTCTACGTCATACTGGGTGGGGTTAACCGACTAATAGGGATAAGTGTCTATATCTATTGAACCAAGCAAGGTAGAATCGAATTTATTTTTGCAGATGGTAGGTTTTTATGTGCATATTAATCCACAAGCTGATCCAAGGTTCTATCGCTAACGGTTCAATTTCTACGTCAAACTGGGTGAGGTTAACCGACTAAAAGGGATAAGTGTACATATCTATTGAACCAAGCAAGACAGAATCGATTTTATTTTTGCAGATGGTAGGCTTTTATGTGTATATTAATCCAAAAGCTGATCCAAGGTTCTATCGCTAACGGTTCAATTTCTACGTCATACTGGGTGGGGTTAACCGACTAAAAGGGATAAGTGTCCATATCTATTGAACCAAGCAAGATAGAATCGATTTTGTTTTTGCAGATGATAGGTTTTTACGTGTATATTAATCCGCAAGCCGACCCAAGGTCCTATCGCTAACGGTTCAATTTCTACGTCATACTGGGTGGGGTTAACCGACTAATAGGGATAAGTGTCTATGTCTATTGAACCAAGCAAGGTAGAATCGAATTTATTTTTGCAGATGGTAGGTTTTTATGTGCATATTAATACACAAGCTGATCCAAGGTTCTATCACTAACGGTTCAATTTCTACGTCAAACTGGGTGAGGTTAACCAACTAAAAGGGATAAGTGTCCATATCTATTGAACCAAGCAAGACAGAATCGATTTTATTTTTGCAGATTATAGGTTTTTATGTGTATATTAATCCACAAGCTGATCCAAGGTTCTATCATTAATGGTTCAATTTCTACGTCATACTGTGTGGGGTTAACCGACTAAAAGGGATAAGTGTCCATATCTATTGAACCAAGCAAGATAGAATCGATTTTATTTTTGCAGATTATAGGTTTTTATGTGTATATTAATCCACAAGCTGATCCAAGGTTCTATCGCTAACGGTTCAATTTCTACGTCATACTGTGTGGGGTTAACCGACTAAAAGGGATAAGTATCCATATCTATTGAACCAAGCAAGATAGAATCGATTTTGTTTTTGGAGATGGTAGGTTTTTATGTGTATATTAATCCACAAGCTGATCCAAGGTTCTATCATTAACGGTTCAATTTCTGCGTCATACTGTGTGGGGTTAACCGACTAAAAGGGATAAGTATCCATATCTATTGAACCAAGCAAGACAGAATCGATTTTATTTCTGCAGATGGTAGGTTTTTATGTGTGTATTAATCCACAAGCTGATCCAAGGTTCTATCGCTAACGGTTCAATTTCTACGTCATACTGTGTGGGGTTAACCGACTAAAAGGGATAAGTATCCATATCTATTGAACCAAGCAAGACAGAATCGATTTTATTTCTGCAGATGGTAGGTTTTTATGTGTGTATTAATCCACAAGCTGATCCAAGGTTCTATCGCTAACGGTTCAATTTCTACGTCATAAAAGGGATAAGTCTCCACATCTATTGAACCAAGCAAAATAGAATCGATTTTATTTTTGCAGATTATAGGTTTTTATGTGTATATTAATCCACAAGCTGATCCAAGGTTCTATCGCTAACGGTTCAATTTCTACGTCATAAAAGGGATAAGTCTCCACATCTATTGAACCAAGCAAAATAGAATCGATTTTATTTTTGCAGATTATAGGTTTTTATGTGTATATTAATCCACAAGCTGATCCAAGGTTCTATCGCTAACGGTTCAATTTCTACGTCATACTGTGTGGGGTTAACCGACTAAAAGGGATAAGTGTCCATATCTATTGAACCAAGCAAGATAGAATCGATTTTGTTTTTGCAGATGGTAGGTTTTTATGTGTATATTAATCCACAAGCTGATCCAAGGTTCTATCGCTAACGGTTCAATTTCTACGTCATACTGTGTGGGGTTAACCGACTAAAAGGGATAAGTATCCATATCTATTGAACCAAGCCAGATAGAATCGATTTTATTTTTGCAGATTATAGGTTTTTATGTGTATATTAATCCACAAGCTGATCCAAGGTTCTATCGCTAACGGTTCAATTTCTACGTCATACTGTGTGGGGTTAACCGACTAAAAGGGATAAGTGTCCATATCTATTGAACCAAGCAAGATAGAATCGATTTTATTTTTGCAGATTATAGGTTTTTATGTGTATATTAATCCACAAGCTGATCCAAGGTTCTATCGCTAACGGTTCAATTTCTACGTCATACTGTGTGGGGTTAACCGACTAAAAGGGATAAGTATCCATATCTATTGAACCAAGCAAGACAGAATCGATTTTATTTTTGCAGATTATAGGCTTTTATGTGTATATTAATCCACAAGCTGATCCAAGGTTCTATCGCTAACGGTTCAATTTCTACGTCATACTGTGTGGGGTTAACCGACTAAAAGGGATAAGTATCCATATCTATTGAACCAAGCAAGATAGAATCGATTTTATTTTTGCAGATTATAGGTTTTTATGTGTATATTAATCCACAAGCTGATCCAAGGTTCTATCGCTAACGGTTCAATTTCTACGTCATACTGTGTGGGGTTAACCGACTAAAAGGGATAAGTGTCCATATCTATTGAACCAAGCAAGATAGAATCGATTTTATTTTTGCAGATTATAGGTTTTTATGTGTGTATTAATCCACAAGCTGATCCAAGGTTCTATCGCTAAGGGTTCAATTTCTACGTCATACTGTGTGGGGTTAACAGACTAAAAGGGATAAGTATCCATATCTATTGAACCAAGCAAGATAGAATCGATTTTATTTTTGCAGATTATAGGTTTTTATGTGTGTATTAATCCACAAGCTGATCCAAGGTTCTATCATTAATGGTTCAATTTCTACGTCATACTGTGTGGGGTTAACCGACTAAAAGGGATAAGTGTCCATATCTATTGAACCAAGCAAGATAGAATCGATTTTGTTTTTGCAGATGGTAGGTTTTATGTGTATATTAATCCACAAGCTGATCCAAGGTTCTATCATTAACGGTTCAATTTCTACGTCATACTGTGTGGGGTTAACCGACTAAAAGGGATAAGTGTCCATATCTATTGAACCAAGCAAGATAGAATCGATTTTATTTTTGCAGATTATAGGTTTTTATGTGTATATTAATCCACAAGCTGATCCAAGGTTCTATCATTAATGGTTCAATTTCTACGTCATACTGTGTGGGGTTAACCGACTAAAAGGGATAAGTGTCCATATCTATTGAACCAAGCAAGATAGAATCGATTTTATTTTTGCAGATTATAGGTTTTTATGTGTATATTAATCCACAAGCTGATCCAAGGTTCTATCATTAATGGTTCAATTTCTACGTCATACTGTGTGGGGTTAACCGACTAAAAGGGATAAGTGTCCATATCTATTGAACCAAGCAAGATAGAATCGATTTTGTTTTTGCAGATGGTAGGTTTTATGCGTATATTAATCCACAAGCTGATCCAAGGTTCTATCATTAACGGTTCAATTTCTACGTCATACTGTGTGGGGTTAACCGACTAAAAGGGATAAGTGTCTATATCTATTGAACCAAGCAAGGTAGAATCGAATTTATTTTTGCAGATGGTAGGTTTTTATGTGCATATTAATCCACAAGCTGATCCAAGGTTCTATCGCTAACGGTTCAATTTCTACGTCAAACTGGGTGAGGTTAACCGACTAAAAGGGATAAGTGTACATATCTATTGAACCAAGCAAGACAGAATCGATTTTATTTTTGCAGATGGTAGGCTTTTATGTGTATATTAATCCAAAAGCTGATCCAAGGTTCTATCGCTAACGGTTCAATTTCTACGTCATACTGTGTGGGGTTAACCGACTAAAATGGATAAGTGTCCATATCTATTGAACCAAGCAAGACAGAATCGATTTTATTTCTGCAGATGGTAGGTTTTTATGTGTGTATTAATCCACAAGCTGATCCAAGGTTCTATCGCTAACGGTTCAATTTCTACGTCATAAAATGGATAAGTGTCCACATCTATTGAACCAAGCAAAATAGAATCGATTTTATTTTTGCAGATTATAGGTTTTTATGTGTATATTAATCCACAAGCTGTTCCAAGGTTCTATCGCTAACGGTTCAATTTCTACGTCATACTGTGTGGGGTTAACCGACTAAAAGGGATAAGTGTCCATATCTATTGAACCAAGCAAGATAGAATCGATTTTGTTTTTGCAGATGATAGGTTTTTATGTGTATATTAATCCGCAAGCCGACCCAAGGTCCTATCGCTAACGGTTCAATTTCTACGTCATACTGGGTGGGGTTAACCGACTAATAGGGATAAGTGTCTATGTCTATTGAACCAAGCAAGGTAGAATCGAATTTATTTTTGCAGATGGTAGGTTTTTATGTGCATATTAATACACAAGCTGATCCAAGGTTCTATCACTAACGGTTCAATTTCTACGTCAAACTGGGTGAGGTTAACCAACTAAAAGGGATAAGTGTCCATATCTATTGAACCAAGCAAGACAGAATCGATTTTATTTTTGCAGATTATAGGTTTTTATGTGTATATTAATCCACAAGCTGATCTAAGGTTCTATCATTAATGGTTCAATTTCTACGTCATACTGTGTGGGGTTAACAGACTAAAAGGGATAAGTGTCCATATCTATTGAACCAAGCAAGATAGAATCGATTTTGTTTTTGCAGATGGTAGGTTTTTATGTGTATATTAATCCACAAGCTGACCCAAGGTTCTATCGCTAACGGTTCAATTTCTACGTCATACTGTGTGGGGTTAACAGACTAAAAGGGATAAGTGTCCATATCTATTGAACCAAGCAAGATAGAATCGATTTTGTTTTTGCAGATGGTAGGTTTTTATGTGTATATTAATCCACAAGCTGATCCAAGGTTCTATCGTTAACGGTTCAATTTCTACGTCATACTGGGTGGGGTTAAACGACTAAAAGGGATAAGTGTCCATATCTATTGAACCAAGCAAGATAGAATCGATTTTGTTTTTGCAGATTATAGGCTTTTATGTGTATATTAATCCACAAGCTGATCCAAGGTTTTTTCGCTAACGGTTCAATTTCTACGTCATACTGTGTGGGGTTAACCGACTAAAAGGGATAAGTGTCCATATCTATTGAACCAAGCAAGATAGAATCGATTTTGTTTTTGCAGATGGTAGGTTTTATGTGTATATTAATCCACAAGCTGATCCAAGGTTCTATCGTTAACGGTTCAATTTCTACGTCATACTGTGTGGGGTTAACCGACTAAAAGGGATAAGTGTCCATATCTATTGAACCAAGCAAGATAGAATCGATTTTATTTTTGCAGATTATAGGTTTTTATGTGTGTATTAATCCACAAGCTGATCCAAGGTTCTATCGCTAAGGGTTCAATTTCTACGTCATACTGTGTGGGGTTAACCGACTAAAAGGGATAAGTGTCCATATCTATTGAACCAAGCAAGATAGAATCGATTTTATTTTTGCAGATTATAGGTTTTTATGTGTGTATTAATCCACAAGCTGATCCAAGGTTCTATCGCTAACGGTTCAATTTCTACGTCATAAAAGGGATAAGTGTCCACATCTATTGAACCAAGCAAAATATAATCGATTTTGTTTTTGCAGATGGTAGGTTTTATGTGTATATTAATCCACAAGCTGATCCAAGGTTCTATCGTTAACGGTTCAATTTCTACGTCATACTGGGTGGGGTTAAACGACTAAAAGGGATAAGTGTCCATATCTATTGAACCAAGCAAGATAGAATCGATTTTGTTTTTGCAGATTATAGGCTTTTATGTGTATATTAATCCACAAGCTGATCCAAGGTTTTTTCGCTAACGGTTCAATTTCTACGTCATACTGTGTGGGGTTAACCGACTAAAAGGGATAAGTGTCCATATCTATTGAACCAAGCAAGATAGAATCGATTTTGTTTTTGCAGATGGTAGGTTTTATGTGTATATTAATCCACAAGCTGATCCAAGGTTCTATCGTTAACGGTTCAATTTCTACGTCATACTGTGTGGGGTTAACCGACTAAAAGGGATAAGTGTCCATATCTATTGAACCAAGCAAGATAGAATCGATTTTGTTTTTGCAGATGGTAGGTTTTTATGTGTATATTAATCCACAAGCTGATCCAAGGTTCTATCGTTAACGGTTCAATTTCTACGTCATACTGGGTGGGGTTAAACGACTAAAAGGGATAAGTGTCCATATCTATTGAACCAAGCAAGATAGAATCGATTTTGTTTTTGCAGATTATAGGCTTTTATGTGTATATTAATCCACAAGCTGATCCAAGGTTCTATCGTTAACGGTTCAATTTCTACGTCATACTGGGTGGGGTTAAACGACTAAAAGGGATAAGTGTCCATATCTATTGAACCAAGCAAGACAGAATCGATTTTGTTTTTGCAGATTATAGGTTTTTATGTGTGTATTAATCCACAAGCTGATCCAAGGTTCTATCGCTAACGGTTCAATTTCTACGTCATAAAAGGGATAAGTGTCCACATCTATTGAACCAAGCAAAATATAATCGATTTTATTTTTGCAGATTATAGGTTTTTATGTGTATATTAATCCACAAGCTGACCCAAGGTTCTATCGCTAACGGTTCAATTTCTACGTCATACTGTGTGGGGTTAACAGACTAAAAGGGATAAGTGTCCATATCTATTGAACCAAGCAAGATAGAATCGATTTTGTTTTTGCAGATGGTAGGTTTTTATGTGTATATTAATCCACAAGCTGATCCAAGGTTCTATCGTTAACGGTTCAATTTCTACGTCATACTGGGTGGGGTTAAACGACTAAAAGGGATAAGTGTCCATATCTATTGAACCAAGCAAGATAGAATCGATTTTGTTTTTGCAGATTATAGGCTTTTATGTGTATATTAATCCACAAGCTGATCCAAGGTTCTATCGTTAACGGTTCAATTTCTACGTCATACTGGGTGGGGTTAAACGACTAAAAGGGATAAGTGTCCATATCTATTGAACCAAGCAAGACAGAATCGATTTTGTTTTTGCAGATTATAGGTTTTTATGTGTGTATTAATCCACAAGCTGATCCAAGGTTTTTTCGCTAACGGTTCAATTTCTACGTCATACTGTGTGGGGTTAACCGACTAAAAGGGATAAGTGTCCATATCTATTGAACCAAGCAAGATAGAATCGATTTTGTTTTTGCAGATGGTAGGTTTTATGTGTATATTAATCCACAAGCTGATCCAAGGTTCTATCATTAACGGTTCAATTTCTACGTCATACTGTGTGGGGTTAACCGACTAAAATGGATAAGTGTCCATATCTATTGAACCAAGCAAGACAGAATCGATTTTATTTCTGCAGATGGTAGGTTTTTATGTGTGTATTAATCCACAAGCTGATCCAAGGTTCTATCGCTAACGGTCCAATTTCTACGTCATAAAATGGATAAGTGTCCACATCTATTGAACCAAGCAAAATAGAATCGATTTTATTTTTGCAGATTATAGGTTTTTATGTGTATATTAATCCACAAGCTGTTCCAAGGTTCTATCGCTAACGGTTCAATTTCTACGTCATACTGTGTGGGGTTAACCGACTAAAAGGGATAAGTGTCCATATCTATTGAACCAAGCAAGATAGAATCGATTTTGTTTTTGCAGATGATAGGTTTTTATGTGTATATTAATCCGCAAGCCGATCCAAGGTTCTATCGCTAACGGTTCAATTTCTACGTCATACTGGGTGGGGTTAACCGACTAATAGGGATAAGTGTCTATATCTATTGAACCAAGCAAGGTAGAATCGAATTTATTTTTGCAGATGGTAGGTTTTTATGTGCATATTAATCCACAAGCTGATCCAAGGTTCTATCGCTAACGGTTCAATTTCTACGTCAAACTGGGTGAGGTTAACCGACTAAAAGGGATAAGTGTACATATCTATTGAACCAAGCAAGACAGAATCGATTTTATTTTTGCAGATGGTAGGCTTTTATGTGTATATTAATCCAAAAGCTGATCCAAGGTTCTATCGCTAACGGTTCAATTTCTACGTCATACTGGGTGGGGTTAACCGACTAAAAGGGATAAGTGTCCATATCTATTGAACCAAGCAAGATAGAATCGATTTTGTTTTTGCAGATGATAGGTTTTTACGTGTATATTAATCCGCAAGCCGACCCAAGGTCCTATCGCTAACGGTTCAATTTCTACGTCATACTGGGTGGGGTTAACCGACTAATAGGGATAAGTGTCTATGTCTATTGAACCAAGCAAGGTAGAATCGAATTTATTTTTGCAGATGGTAGGTTTTTATGTGCATATTAATACACAAGCTGATCCAAGGTTCTATCACTAACGGTTCAATTTCTACGTCAAACTGGGTGAGGTTAACCAACTAAAAGGGATAAGTGTCCATATCTATTGAACCAAGCAAGACAGAATCGATTTTATTTTTGCAGATTATAGGTTTTTATGTGTATATTAATCCACAAGCTGATCCAAGGTTCTATCATTAATGGTTCAATTTCTACGTCATACTGTGTGGGGTTAACCGACTAAAAGGGATAAGTGTCCATATCTATTGAACCAAGCAAGATAGAATCGATTTTATTTTTGCAGATTATAGGTTTTTATGTGTATATTAATCCACAAGCTGATCCAAGGTTCTATCGCTAACGGTTCAATTTCTACGTCATACTGTGTGGGGTTAACCGACTAAAAGGGATAAGTATCCATATCTATTGAACCAAGCAAGATAGAATCGATTTTGTTTTTGGAGATGGTAGGTTTTTATGTGTATATTAATCCACAAGCTGATCCAAGGTTCTATCATTAACGGTTCAATTTCTGCGTCATACTGTGTGGGGTTAACCGACTAAAAGGGATAAGTATCCATATCTATTGAACCAAGCAAGACAGAATCGATTTTATTTCTGCAGATGGTAGGTTTTTATGTGTGTATTAATCCACAAGCTGATCCAAGGTTCTATCGCTAACGGTTCAATTTCTACGTCATACTGTGTGGGGTTAACCGACTAAAAGGGATAAGTATCCATATCTATTGAACCAAGCAAGACAGAATCGATTTTATTTCTGCAGATGGTAGGTTTTTATGTGTGTATTAATCCACAAGCTGATCCAAGGTTCTATCGCTAACGGTTCAATTTCTACGTCATAAAAGGGATAAGTCTCCACATCTATTGAACCAAGCAAAATAGAATCGATTTTATTTTTGCAGATTATAGGTTTTTATGTGTATATTAATCCACAAGCTGATCCAAGGTTCTATCGCTAACGGTTCAATTTCTACGTCATAAAAGGGATAAGTCTCCACATCTATTGAACCAAGCAAAATAGAATCGATTTTATTTTTGCAGATTATAGGTTTTTATGTGTATATTAATCCACAAGCTGATCCAAGGTTCTATCGCTAACGGTTCAATTTCTACGTCATACTGTGTGGGGTTAACCGACTAAAAGGGATAAGTGTCCATATCTATTGAACCAAGCAAGATAGAATCGATTTTGTTTTTGCAGATGGTAGGTTTTTATGTGTATATTAATCCACAAGCTGATCCAAGGTTCTATCGCTAACGGTTCAATTTCTACGTCATACTGTGTGGGGTTAACCGACTAAAAGGGATAAGTATCCATATCTATTGAACCAAGCCAGATAGAATCGATTTTATTTTTGCAGATTATAGGTTTTTATGTGTATATTAATCCACAAGCTGATCCAAGGTTCTATCGCTAACGGTTCAATTTCTACGTCATACTGTGTGGGGTTAACCGACTAAAAGGGATAAGTGTCCATATCTATTGAACCAAGCAAGATAGAATCGATTTTATTTTTGCAGATTATAGGTTTTTATGTGTATATTAATCCACAAGCTGATCCAAGGTTCTATCGCTAACGGTTCAATTTCTACGTCATACTGTGTGGGGTTAACCGACTAAAAGGGATAAGTATCCATATCTATTGAACCAAGCAAGACAGAATCGATTTTATTTTTGCAGATTATAGGTTTTTATGTGTATATTAATCCACAAGCTGATCCAAGGTTCTATCGCTAACGGTTCAATTTCTACGTCATACTGTGTGGGGTTAACCGACTAAAAGGGATAAGTATCCATATCTATTGAACCAAGCAAGATAGAATCGATTTTATTTTTGCAGATTATAGGTTTTTATGTGTATATTAATCCACAAGCTGATCCAAGGTTCTATCGCTAACGGTTCAATTTCTACGTCATACTGTGTGGGGTTAACCGACTAAAAGGGATAAGTGTCCATATCTATTGAACCAAGCAAGATAGAATCGATTTTATTTTTGCAGATTATAGGTTTTTATGTGTGTATTAATCCACAAGCTGATCCAAGGTTCTATCGCTAAGGGTTCAATTTCTACGTCATACTGTGTGGGGTTAACCGACTAAAAGGGATAAGTATCCATATCTATTGAACCAAGCAAGATAGAATCGATTTTATTTTTGCAGATTATAGGTTTTTATGTGTATATTAATCCACAAGCTGATCCAAGGTTCTATCGCTAACGGTTCAATTTCTACGTCATACTGTGTGGGGTTAACCGACTAAAAGGGATAAGTGTCCATATCTATTGAACCAAGCAAGATAGAATCGATTTTATTTTTGCAGATTATAGGTTTTTATGTGTATATTAATCCACAAGCTGATCCAAGGTTCTATCGCTAACGGTTCAATTTCTACGTCATAAAAGGGATAAGTCTCCACATCTATTGAACCAAGCAAAATAGAATCGATTTTATTTTTGCAGATTATAGGTTTTTATGTGTATATTAATCCACAAGCTGATCCAAGGTTCTATCGCTAACGGTTCAATTTCTACGTCATACTGTGTGGGGTTAACCGACTAAAAGGGATAAGTGTCCATATCTATTGAACCAAGCAAGATAGAATCGATTTTGTTTTTGCAGATGGTAGGTTTTTATGTGTATATTAATCCACAAGCTGATCCAAGATTCTATCGTTAACGATTCAATTTCTACGTCATACTGGGTGGAGTTAAACGACTAAAAGGGATAAGTGTCCATATCTATTGAACCAAGCAAGATAGAATCGAATTTGTTTTTTCAGATGATAGGTTTTTATGTGTATATTAATCCACAAGCTGATCCAAGGTTCTATCGCTAACGGTTCAATTTCTACGTCATACTGGGTGGGGTTAACCGACTAAAAGGGATAAGTGTCCATATCTATTGAACCAAGCAAGATAGAATCGATTTTGTTTTTGCAGATGGTAGGCTTTTATGTGTATATTAATCCACAAGCTGATCCAAGGTTCTATCGTTAACGGTTCAATTTCTACGTCATACTGTGTGGGGTTAACCGACTAAAAGGGATAAGTGTCCATATCTATTGAACCAAGCAAGACAGAATCGATTTTATTTCTGCAGGTGGTAGGTTTTTATGTGTGTATTAATCCACAAGCTGATCCAAGCTTCAATCGCTAACGGTTCAATTTCTACGTCATAAAATGGATAAGTGTCCACATCTATTGAACCAAGCAAAATAGAATCGATTTTATTTTTGCAGATTATAGGTTTTTAGGTGTATATTAATCCACAAGCTGATTCAAGGTTCTATCGCTAACGGTTCAATTTCTACGTCATACTGTGTGGGGTTAACCGACTAAAAGGGATAAGTGTCCATATCTATTGAACCAAGCAAAATAGAATCGATTTTATTTTTGCAGATTATAGGTTTTTAGGTGTATATTAATCCACAAGCTGATTCAAGGTTCTATCGCTAACGGTTCAATTTCTACGTCATACTGTGTGGGGTTAACCGACTAAAAGGGATAAGTGTCCATATCTATTGAACCAAACAAGATAGAATCGATTTTATTTTTGCAGATTATAGGTTTTTATGTGTATATTAATCCACAAGCTGATCCAAGGTTCTATCGCTAACGGTTCAATTTCTACGTCATACTGTGTGGGGTTAACCGACTAAAAGGGATAAGTGTCCATATCTATTGAACCAAGCAAGATAGAATCGATTTTATTTTTGCAGATTATAGGTTTTTATGTGTATATTAATCCACAAGCTGATCCAAGGTTCTATCGCTAACGGTTCAATTTCTACGTCATACTGTGTGGGGTTAACCGACTAAAAGGGATAAGTGTCCATATCTATTGAACCAAGCAAGATAGAATCGATTTTATTTTTGCAGATTATAGGTTTTTATGTGTATATTAATCCACAAGCTGATCCAAGGTTCTATCGCTAACGGTTCAATTTCTACGTCATACTGTGTGGGGTTAACCGACTAAAAGGGATAAGTATCCATATCTATTGAACCAAGCCAGATAGAATCGATTTTATTTTTGCAGATTATAGGTTTTTATGTGTATATTAATCCACAAGCTGATCCAAGGTTCTATCGCTAACGGTTCAATTTCTACGTCATACTGTGTGGGGTTAACCGACTAAAAGGGATAAGTGTCCATATCTATTGAACCAAGCAAGATAGAATCGATTTTATTTTTGCAGATTATAGGTTTTTATGTGTATATTAATCCACAAGCTGATCCAAGGTTCTATCGCTAACGGTTCAATTTCTACGTCATACTGTGTGGGGTTAACCGACTAAAAGGGATAAGTATCCATATCTATTGAACCAAGCAAGACAGAATCGATTTTATTTTTGCAGATTATAGGTTTTTATGTGTATATTAATCCACAAGCTGATCCAAGGTTCTATCGCTAACGGTTCAATTTCTACGTCATACTGTGTGGGGTTAACCGACTAAAAGGGATAAGTATCCATATCTATTGAACCAAGCAAGATAGAATCGATTTTATTTTTGCAGATTATAGGTTTTTATGTGTATATTAATCCACAAGCTGATCCAAGGTTCTATCGCTAACGGTTCAATTTCTACGTCATACTGTGTGGGGTTAACCGACTAAAAGGGATAAGTGTCCATATCTATTGAACCAAGCAAGATAGAATCGATTTTATTTTTGCAGATTATAGGTTTTTATGTGTGTATTAATCCACAAGCTGATCCAAGGTTCTATCGCTAAGGGTTCAATTTCTACGTCATACTGTGTGGGGTTAACCGACTAAAAGGGATAAGTATCCATATCTATTGAACCAAGCAAGATAGAATCGATTTTATTTTTGCAGATTATAGGTTTTTATGTGTATATTAATCCACAAGCTGATCCAAGGTTCTATCGCTAACGGTTCAATTTCTACGTCATACTGTGTGGGGTTAACCGACTAAAAGGGATAAGTGTCCATATCTATTGAACCAAGCAAGATAGAATCGATTTTATTTTTGCAGATTATAGGTTTTTATGTGTATATTAATCCACAAGCTGATCCAAGGTTCTATCGCTAACGGTTCAATTTCTACGTCATAAAAGGGATAAGTCTCCACATCTATTGAACCAAGCAAAATAGAATCGATTTTATTTTTGCAGATTATAGGTTTTTATGTGTATATTAATCCACAAGCTGATCCAAGGTTCTATCGCTAACGGTTCAATTTCTACGTCATACTGTGTGGGGTTAACCGACTAAAAGGGATAAGTGTCCATATCTATTGAACCAAGCAAGATAGAATCGATTTTGTTTTTGCAGATGGTAGGTTTTTATGTGTATATTAATCCACAAGCTGATCCAAGATTCTATCGTTAACGATTCAATTTCTACGTCATACTGGGTGGAGTTAAACGACTAAAAGGGATAAGTGTCCATATCTATTGAACCAAGCAAGATAGAATCGAATTTGTTTTTTCAGATGATAGGTTTTTATGTGTATATTAATCCACAAGCTGATCCAAGGTTCTATCGCTAACGGTTCAATTTCTACGTCATACTGGGTGGGGTTAACCGACTAAAAGGGATAAGTGTCCATATCTATTGAACCAAGCAAGATAGAATCGATTTTGTTTTTGCAGATGGTAGGCTTTTATGTGTATATTAATCCACAAGCTGATCCAAGGTTCTATCGTTAACGGTTCAATTTCTACGTCATACTGTGTGGGGTTAACCGACTAAAAGGGATAAGTGTCCATATCTATTGAACCAAGCAAGACAGAATCGATTTTATTTCTGCAGGTGGTAGGTTTTTATGTGTGTATTAATCCACAAGCTGATCCAAGCTTCAATCGCTAACGGTTCAATTTCTACGTCATAAAATGGATAAGTGTCCACATCTATTGAACCAAGCAAAATAGAATCGATTTTATTTTTGCAGATTATAGGTTTTTAGGTGTATATTAATCCACAAGCTGATTCAAGGTTCTATCGCTAACGGTTCAATTTCTACGTCATACTGTGTGGGGTTAACCGACTAAAAGGGATAAGTGTCCATATCTATTGAACCAAGCAAAATAGAATCGATTTTATTTTTGCAGATTATAGGTTTTTAGGTGTATATTAATCCACAAGCTGATTCAAGGTTCTATCGCTAACGGTTCAATTTCTACGTCATACTGTGTGGGGTTAACCGACTAAAAGGGATAAGTGTCCATATCTATTGAACCAAGCAAGATAGAATCGATTTTATTTTTGCAGATTATAGGTTTTTATGTGTATATTAATCCACAAGCTGATCCAAGGTTCTATCGTTAACGGTTCAATTTCTACGTCATACTGTGTGGGGTTAACCGACTAAAAGGGATAAGTGTCCATATCTATTGAACCAAGCAAGACAGAATCGATTTTATTTCTGCAGGTGGTAGGTTTTTATGTGTGTATTAATCCACAAGCTGATCCAAGCTTCAATCGCTAACGGTTCAATTTCTACGTCATAAAATGGATAAGTGTCCACATCTATTGAACCAAGCAAAATAGAATCGATTTTATTTTGCAGATTATAGGTTTTTAGGTGTATATTAATCCACAAGCTGATTCAAGGTTCTATCGCTAACGGTTCAATTTCTACGTCATACTGTGTGGGGTTAACCGACTAAAAGGGATAAGTGTCCATATCTATTGAACCAAGCAAGATAGAATCGATTTTGTTTTTGCAGATGGTAGGTTTTTATGTGTATATTAATCCACAAGCTGATCCAAGGTTCTATCGTTAACGGTTCAATTTCTACGTCATACTGGGTGGGGTTAAACGACTAAAAGGGATAAGTGTCCATATCTATTGAACCAAGCAAGATAGAATCGATTTTGTTTTTGCAGATTATAGGCTTTTATGTGTATATTAATCCAAAAGCTGATCCAAGGTTCTATCGCTAACGGTTCAATTTCTACGTCATACTGGTTTGGGTTAACCGACTAAAAGGGATAAGTGTCCATATCTATTGAACCAAGCAAAATAGAATCGATTTTATTTTTGCAGATTATAGGTTTTTATGTGTATATTAATCCACAAGCTGATCCAAGGTTCTATCGTTAACGGTTCAATTTCTACGTCATACTGGGTGGGGTTAAACGACTAAAAGGGATAAGTGTCCATATCTATTGAACCCAGCAAGATAGAATCGATTTTGTTTTTGCAGATTATAGGCTTTTATGTGTATATTAATCCAAAAGCTGATCCAAGGTTCTATCGCTAACGGTTCAATTTCTACGTCATACTGGTTGGGGTTAACCGACTAAAAGGGATAAGTGTCCATATCTATTGAACCAAGCAAGATAGAATCGATTTTGTTTTTGCAGATGGTAGGTTTTTATGTGTATATTAATCCACAAGCTGATCCAAGGTTCTATCGCTAACGGTTCAATTTCTACGTCATACTGTGTGGGGTTAACCGACTAAAAGGGATAAGTATCCATATCTATTGAACCAAGCAAGATAGAATCGATTTTATTTTTGCAGATTATAGGTTTTTATGTGTATATTAATCCACAAGCTGATCCAAGGTTCTATCGCTAACGGTTCAATTTCTACGTCATACTGTGTGGGGTTAACCGACTAAAAGGGATAAGTGTCCATATCTATTGAACCAAGCAAGATAGAATCGATTTTATTTTTGCAGATTATAGGTTTTTATGTGTATATTAATCCACAAGCTGATCCAAGGTTCTATCGCTAACGGTTCAATTTCTACGTCATACTGTGTGGGGTTAACCGACTAAAAGGGATAAGTATCCATATCTATTGAACCAAGCAAGACAGAATCGATTTTAATTTTGCAGATTATAGGTTTTTATGTGTATATTAATCCACAAGCTGATCCAAGGTTCTATCGCTAACGGTTCAATTTCTACGTCATACTGTGTGGGGTTAACCGACTAAAAGGGATAAGTATCCATATCTATTGAACCAAGCAAGATAGAATCGATTTTATTTTTGCAGATTATAGGTTTTTATGTGTATATTAATCCACAAGCTGATCCAAGGTTCTATCGCTAACGGTTCAATTTCTACGTCATACTGTGTGGGGTTAACCGACTAAAAGGGATAAGTGTCCATATCTATTGAACCAAGCAAGATAGAATCGATTTTATTTTTGCAGATTATAGGTTTTTATGTGTGTATTAATCCACAAGCTGATCCAAGGTTCTATCGCTAAGGGTTCAATTTCTACGTCATACTGTGTGGGGTTAACCGACTAAAAGGGATAAGTATCCATATCTATTGAACCAAGCAAGATAGAATCGATTTTATTTTTGCAGATTATAGGTTTTTATGTGTATATTAATCCACAAGCTGATCCAAGGTTCTATCGCTAACGGTTCAATTTCTACGTCATACTGTGTGGGGTTAACCGACTAAAAGGGATAAGTGTCCATATCTATTGAACCAAGCAAGATAGAATCGATTTTATTTTTGCAGATTATAGGTTTTTATGTGTATATTAATCCACAAGCTGATCCAAGGTTCTATCGCTAACGGTTCAATTTCTACGTCATAAAAGGGATAAGTCTCCACATCTATTGAACCAAGCAAAATAGAATCGATTTTATTTTTGCAGATTATAGGTTTTTATGTGTATATTAATCCACAAGCTGATCCAAGGTTCTATCGCTAACGGTTCAATTTCTACGTCATACTGTGTGGGGTTAACCGACTAAAAGGGATAAGTGTCCATATCTATTGAACCAAGCAAGATAGAATCGATTTTGTTTTTGCAGATGGTAGGTTTTTATGTGTATATTAATCCACAAGCTGATCCAAGATTCTATCGTTAACGATTCAATTTCTACGTCATACTGGGTGGAGTTAAACGACTAAAAGGGATAAGTGTCCATATCTATTGAACCAAGCAAGATAGAATCGAATTTGTTTTTTCAGATGATAGGTTTTTATGTGTATATTAATCCACAAGCTGATCCAAGGTTCTATCGCTAACGGTTCAATTTCTACGTCATACTGGGTGGGGTTAACCGACTAAAAGGGATAAGTGTCCATATCTATTGAACCAAGCAAGATAGAATCGATTTTGTTTTTGCAGATGGTAGGCTTTTATGTGTATATTAATCCACAAGCTGATCCAAGGTTCTATCGTTAACGGTTCAATTTCTACGTCATACTGTGTGGGGTTAACCGACTAAAAGGGATAAGTGTCCATATCTATTGAACCAAGCAAGACAGAATCGATTTTATTTCTGCAGGTGGTAGGTTTTTATGTGTGTATTAATCCACAAGCTGATCCAAGCTTCAATCGCTAACGGTTCAATTTCTACGTCATAAAATGGATAAGTGTCCACATCTATTGAACCAAGCAAAATAGAATCGATTTTATTTTTGCAGATTATAGGTTTTTAGGTGTATATTAATCCACAAGCTGATTCAAGGTTCTATCGCTAACGGTTCAATTTCTACGTCATACTGTGTGGGGTTAACCGACTAAAAGGGATAAGTGTCCATATCTATTGAACCAAGCAAGATAGAATCGATTTTATTTTTGCAGATTATAGGTTTTTATGTGTATATTAATCCACAAGCTGATCCAAGGTTCTATCGCTAACGGTTCAATTTCTACGTCATACTGTGTGGGGTTAACCAACTAAAAGGGATAAGTGTCCATATCTATTGAACCAAGCAATATAGAATCGATTTTGTTTTTGGAGATGGTAGGTTTTTATGTGTATATTAATCCACAAGCTGATCCAAGGTTCTATCATTAACGGTTCAATTTCTACGTCATACTGTGTGGGGTTAACCGACTAAAAGGGATAAGTGTCCATATCTATTGAACCAAGCAAGATAGAATCGATTTTGTTTTTGCAGATGGTAGGTTTTTATGTGTATATTAATCCACAAGCTGATCCAAGGTTCTATCGTTAACGGTTCAATTTCTACGTCATACTGGGTGGGGTTAAACGACTAAAAGGGATAAGTGTCCATATCTATTGAACCAAGCAAGATAGAATCGATTTTGTTTTTGCAGATTATAGGCTTTTATGTGTATATTAATCCAAAAGCTGATCCAAGGTTCTATCGCTAACGGTTCAATTTCTACGTCATACTGGTTTGGGTTAACCGACTAAAAGGGATAAGTGTCCATATCTATTGAACCAAGCAAAATAGAATCGATTTTATTTTTGCAGATTATAGGTTTTTATGTGTATATTAATCCACAAGCTGATCCAAGGTTCTATCGTTAACGGTTCAATTTCTACGTCATACTGGGTGGGGTTAAACGACTAAAAGGGATAAGTGTCCATATCTATTGAACCCAGCAAGATAGAATCGATTTTGTTTTTGCAGATTATAGGCTTTTATGTGTATATTAATCCAAAAGCTGATCCAAGGTTCTATCGCTAACGGTTCAATTTCTACGTCATACTGGTTGGGGTTAACCGACTAAAAGGGATAAGTATCCATATCTATTGAACCAAGCAAGACAGAATCGATTTTATTTTTGCAGATTATAGGTTTTTATGTGTATATTAATCCACAAGCTGATCCAAGGTTCTATCGCTAACGGTTCAATTTCTACGTCATACTGTGTGGGGTTAACCGACTAAAAGGGATAAGTGTCCATATCTATTGAACCAAGCAAGATAGAATCGATTTTATTTTTGCAGATTATAGGTTTTTATGTGTATATTAATCCACAAGCTGATCCAAGGTTCTATCGCTAACGGTTCAATTTCTACGTCATACTGTGTGGGGTTAACCGACTAAAAGGGATAAGTGTCCATATCTATTGAACCAAGCAAGATAGAATCGATTTTATTTTTGCAGATTATAGGTTTTTATGTGTATATTAATCCACAAGCTGATCCAAGGTTCTATCGCTAACGGTTCAATTTCTACGTCATACTGTGTGGGGTTAACCGACTAAAAGGGATAAGTATCCATATCTATTGAACCAAGCAAGATAGAATCGATTTTATTTTTGCAGATTATAGGTTTTTATGTGTATATTAATCCACAAGCTGATCCAAGGTTCTATCGCTAACGGTTCAATTTCTACGTCATACTGTGTGGGGTTAACCGACTAAAAGGGATAAGTATCCATATCTATTGAACCAAGCAAGACAGAATCGATTTTATTTTTGCAGATTATAGGTTTTTATGTGTATATTAATCCACAAGCTGATCCAAGGTTCTATCGCTAACGGTTCAATTTCTACGTCATACTGTGTGGGGTTAACCGACTAAAAGGGATAAGTATCCATATCTATTGAACCAAGCAAGATAGAATCGATTTTATTTTTGCAGATTATAGGTTTTTATGTGTGTATTAATCCACAAGCTGATCCAAGGTTCTATCGCTAAGGGTTCAATTTCTACGTCATACTGTGTGGGGTTAACCGACTAAAAGGGATAAGTATCCATATCTATTGAACCAAGCAAGATAGAATCGATTTTATTTTTGCAGATTATAGGTTTTTATGTGTATATTAATCCACAAGCTGATCCAAGGTTCTATCGCTAACGGTTCAATTTCTACGTCATAAAAGGGATAAGTCTCCACATCTATTGAACCAAGCAAAATAGAATCGATTTTATTTTTGCAGATTATAGGTTTTTATGTGTATATTAATCCACAAGCTGATCCAAGGTTCTATCGCTAACGGTTCAATTTCTACGTCATACTGTGTGGGGTTAACCGACTAAAAGGGATAAGTGTCCATATCTATTGAACCAAGCAAGATAGAATCGATTTTGTTTTTGCAGATGGTAGGTTTTTATGTGTATATTAATCCACAAGCTGATCCAAGATTCTATCGTTAACGATTCAATTTCTACGTCATACTGGGTGGAGTTAAACGACTAAAAGGGATAAGTGTCCATATCTATTGAACCAAGCAAGATAGAATCGAATTTGTTTTTTCAGATGATAGGTTTTTATGTGTATATTAATCCACAAGCTGATCCAAGGTTCTATCGCTAACGGTTCAATTTCTACGTCATACTGGGTGGGGTTAACCGACTAAAAGGGATAAGTGTCCATATCTATTGAACCAAGCAAGATAGAATCGATTTTGTTTTTGCAGATGGTAGGCTTTTATGTGTATATTAATCCACAAGCTGATCCAAGGTTCTATCGTTAACGGTTCAATTTCTACGTCATACTGTGTGGGGTTAACCGACTAAAAGGGATAAGTGTCCATATCTATTGAACCAAGCAAGACAGAATCGATTTTATTTTTGCAGATTATAGGTTTTTATGTGTATATTAATCCACAAGCTGATCCAAGGTTCTATCGTTAACGGTTCAATTTCTACGTCATACTGTGTGGGGTTAACCGACTAAAAGGGATAAGTGTCCATATCTATTGAACCAAGCAAGACAGAATCGATTTTATTTCTGCAGGTGGTAGGTTTTTATGTGTGTATTAATCCACAAGCTGATCCAAGCTTCAATCGCTAACGGTTCAATTTCTACGTCATAAAATGGATAAGTGTCCACATCTATTGAACCAAGCAAAATAGAATCGATTTTATTTTTGCAGATTATAGGTTTTTATGTGTATATTAATCCACAAGCTGATCCAAGGTTCTATCGCTAACGGTTCAATTTCTACGTCATACTGTGTGGGGTTAACCGACTAAAAGGGATAAGTGTCCATATCTATTGAACCAAGCAAGATAGAATCGATTTTGTTTTTGCAGATGGTAGGTTTTTATGTGTATATTAATCCACAAGCTGATCCAAGGTTCTATCGTTAACGGTTCAATTTCTACGTCATACTGGGTGGGGTTAAACGACTAAA